>NW_019263040.1:0-8710 GCF_002742605.1 Olea europaea var. sylvestris | reverse complement strand
CCATGATCCTGGTAATTTATTATAATACATATCTTGATATACTTCTTGATTTTCATTACTATAAAATTGAGTATAATAGTAATTTTTGAATTCACAAGTATATTCTTTAATTTTACACATATCACAAATTGTTAGATTAATTAACTTAACTCTTGCATTATCTTTTTCTCGTATTGCTTCTTCTTCATAATTTCTTAACCAATTTTCTCCTAAGAATTCATCTGCAATATATTCTACCAATCTTTCTATTCCTAGTTTATCTGATTTTATTATTTCTGTTTGTACATTTCTTTTTATTAATGATTTTGTATCACTACTAATTCCTTCCACCAATTTCTAACATTTCCTTCAAAAGATGCAATTAAAAATTCTATTCTCCTTTCGGTATTTTTCCATGTATCATCTTTATTATATAAAAAGAATAATATCATTGAATCTGCCCAAGTTATTAAAGCTTTCTTAGTATCTATTTTGCAATCTAAGTCTAATTTTGTTCCTCCATGGTTAACAGGCTTATCATAATTATTATTTAATTCAAATCTATTATTATATTTATTTCCTTTGGACGGTTGTTTATCTCTTATTTTATCATAAAATTGCCTATATGGTTTATTATACATTGGAGCATAGCTTTCATCTGGATCTATTGATTCTTGTTTAGAGGTTCCTACTGGATTAGGTCCTCCTCCAGTATTCATTAAGATTTGGTATTCATCATCTATACTTTCTAAACTTAGACGATCAAAATTATCTATAAGTAGATCTAATTCTTCATTCATCTTCTTTGTCTTGATTTTCTTCAATTTTTTGTTTACCTAATATTTTCTCTCTAGATTCCTCTTCTTCTATTATTTTAGGTAATATATTTTTCCTAAACTCATCATCCATGCTTCCTGTTTCTATTATTATATTTTTCCTTTCAATATGTTTTTTCCCTATTCTGGTTATTTTTTTTCTATAAATTTTTTATCTATTCTATTATTCTTTTCTTCATTTTCTTTTAATTTTCTAACTTCAAGTTTTAATATATTTATATCATTTCTAGCTTCTTTTACTTCATTTTTAACTTCTTGTACATCATTAATTAATGTTCTTATTAAATGTTTTAATTCTTCCATATGTTCACTGATTGACATTTTATGTATTTTTTGATTGACAATAATAAAATACTTACACTCAGCATTTTTACACTCTTTTATCATTTTATCATATTTTTGTTTTATGACTTCAGAATTTGTTAGCTCTTTTAATTTTTCATAATACCTTATTTTTTCTTTATACCTTTTTTGTTTTAACTTTAATATCTGTTTTTCTTGAGTTTTAGTCATTTCTCCAGGTATTAATAATTCATCTAAAATTTTATTATTTATTATTCTTATTCTTTCTAACTTCCTTTCTAAAATATTTTTAGTTTTTTCCATTATATTTTTATGATGATTCATATATTTCTCTCTGGTATAATTCATTTTCAAATATTTCGCAAATTATTTCATATGTACGTCTATCTTTGATAAATCCTACAATTAATTTATGTAATATTTGTTCCTTTATTTCTCTAGGCAAATTTCTAGTTATATATAATGTTATTATTTTTAATTTATTAGGGATGGGGTTGTAAAATATATAACATCCCTTTTCTTCAATACATTGATAATAATTATTTATTTTTATAATTTCCATAAAGTAATTTCAGATTATTATGAAATCTATTTCTCTCTGAATTACTTTTAATATATATATATGCTTATATTCTTCAAATAATATCCTTTTAATTATTTTCTCTTTTAATTCTAAAGGTAGATTTTTAATTACTCAAAAAATTTCTAATATTTCTTTTATATCCTTACTATATGTTCCAACTATATTATCTTCTTTTATATAACCTTCTATGTCAGAACTATATTTTACCTGGTACCTTAGTCTATTTTTATAAGTTTCAATAATTTCTAAAATCATAATTTTATTTTTTATATTTTCTCTCGTGATCTCTATGGCTCTGATACCAACTGTGCGGGTGCTACTATGAGCGAACAAAAATTTAATAATCTAAAAATCTAATAATCATGAATCTAAAAATAAAAAATTTTTTATATTCCAAAACTCTTTTATTTTACTATTAGGTTAAAATAAAATCTTAAGATAAAGACTAATTTATTTTTTATTTGCCTTCTTATAGATTTTTAAGTAATTCTTCAAAGTCTAATAATGTCTGAGAATTTATAATATCAATATCTGTTATCATATCTATATTTGTTCTAAAAGGTATATCATATTTTGAAATATTTTTCTTCCTTTTTTCCAATTTATCTATGATATCTTGTATATCTTTTATAATTATTGTTCTAACAATTCCTTTAGCAAAATTTTCTAATAAGTTTTCTTTGAAGCATTTTAATATTTCTTGTAATGCATATAATTGTTCTTGATATCCTATCTTATCAATTTCTTTTTCAAACTTAATTTCTTTTTTATTTTTAACAACCTTTTTTATATTATATGGTCCTCTCTTATATTTGAGTTTTTCTATTTTATAATTAGTCATTAATAATTCTCACAAATTTTTAGAAAAATTATATGTTAATTTTTTAAGGACTTAAATAGAAGATTTATATTAGATAAAGGGTTGTTTTTTAATATTTGTTTAAGGGTATTTTAGGTAATCCAAAATGTTTGGAAAAGTCAAAGGCTATTTTGGAAAATCCTTCCTTTATTTAGGTCAATTTGAGGTATTTCTCTCTATTAAATGGTCCATGTACAAGGGCTTAAATGGGATACCATTAATCCGAACCACCAACCTTATAACCCAACTAAATAACTTGGGCCACCCACAAGTGTTGGTCGTTTTCGGGTCGAGCTAAGTATATGGTGCCGAAAAATTGTCCGTCTACTATTTTAAATTATCGTTCGGATTTATTGGGTATCAAACCCAACAAAGATAATATTGGTAAACTTAATGAGATTTTGTAATTCATTTAATTACATCCTTTCATATATTTAGAACATCCCTAGAATTGAAATGTAAATAGTGTATAAATTAAATTTGGCGACAAACTACCTTAAATGTAAGGGGAAAAAATTTTTATAAAAGGAAAGCTTCTAATAGTATATTTACTTACCCATGACAAATGGTAGAACTTGTTCGATGAACTTCAGAATCACAATTACATTTCATTTTGAAAACACATCAGAATATTTAAATCAGATTTATGCGATGTGGATTTAGCATTAGGTTCTGTTCACTAAACCTTTTTTTTTTTATACCCAGGTGTCCCAATTTCGCCAGACTAAATCCTGGACCTCAAGCCTCCGACCCCTCATTAGCTTGAGGAAGTTAATCGCGGGTTGTGCCCTTATTGGCTCCCAAGTTCCTGCATGGCTTTTTACTCCTTCCCCAAAGAGGGACCTCTCCACTGTCTTCCCGCACCTTGCCTTCGAGATAAATCCCCCTTCTAAGATGCTGCCTTCTAGGAATCGAACCCTCCACGCTTGGTTTGTGAGCCCACCAATGCAATTGTTCCACCAACTCAGATGTGCCCCGGGGGCGGTTCTATTCACTAAACTTATAAGAATGTTGTGTTTAGAATCCAATTTAAAGACATAAGGGCCATGGTATAGCTGGATTGTCAACACAAAATTATTACAGGTTTTATAGGTAAAATCTAACGTTAAATTCGCGTTGTATAACTATGATTTACGTATTTTGAATTCATATTTGTGAATGACATGAACATAATGATAATGGATCGGAAAGAGAAAAAAGAATTGTTTAGTGAAAAATATTTATAAGTTATTAGATTAAGCCCTTGTTTGGTTCTGATTAAAAATTGATTTTAATCTCAAGTCAAAGTTAAAAATTAATATTAATCACACATTTGATATAGTCCACAACTTTTATTTCACATATTTCATCAACTTGTAACAAAATTTATTAAAAATCTAATTTTAATCTACAATAAACATGGGCTAGATAAAACTATTAAGAACTAACATATATGGAATTACTAAAAGTACGAAAGTAAAAGAATTAAATAAAACTATTAAGAATTTCGTATGTTGTCACAAAGATATGCAAAATTAAACGAGGTAGTTCTCCGAACCAAGCTTTGAACAACTTTCAGTCTTGCACGCTTCTCTATTAGATACATGGTATTCCTAGCTGAGTGGTCCCAGTTCCACCCAATGAAGCTCCTTTTTCCATGTATCAGTCTCAAATACAACCTACAAAAGTACAAACGTTATATGAATTACTAAAATGGAAAATGATATTTGTACATTTCGGTGTCCACTTTTCTCACAAGATATTGATACCTCTGTACTAAACATGATTGGAACGATTTCATAGGTGTCATGAATGATGATAATAATGGAATAATCAGCACAGGGAAGAATAGTCATTTAAAGAGAATATGTGGCATTGATTCTTATAGAAGATTGAGTTGGCCTGAACACTCATTGGACACAACCCCTAAACACCTATCTTCCGTATTAAAATCATGGAAAAATTGCAATAGCGATCCTTAAACTTTCACTTTTTACAAACTTTACCCTAACATTTAATTTGTGTAAGCAAAGATGGTAACTTGATAATTATCATATTAAATAAATGACCAAAAAAAAATCAAAAAAATCAGGAAAAAAGAACGAAAAACCAAAAAATAGAAAAAAATGTTATCTCCTCCAAACACCCCATCCCCATCCCCATGACCACAGCAACCAGCAACACTGACACCACTTCCTGCCGACCAACTACGGCCACCAAAAACCAATTGCCACCAGAACCATTAAACCTACACCAAAAACCTTACCACACAATTGTGCAAGAGCTGCATAGTGAACAGCCACCACTACGATCAAACCTACACCCAAAACTAAGAACCCCACCTCAATATTTTTGTAAATTGATGATTGTTAAAATTTTGAGGCTGAAAATCAAAGAAAAATGTTGTTCTAGTTTCAAGCCTGATTTTATTCGATAAGGAAATGGAAGAAAACGACAAGTTCTTAGTCTTAACCAATGCTAGGCTTTTATTATTGCTTATTGTAGCTTTGGACAATAAACAATGGTGAAATATCTTGAGGTTTTGGAGAAATTTATTCAGTTCTGTAATATAATTTTACAATAGCCAGTAAAAACTGATTCAATATAAGGACAATGAGTATATGATTGAAGGAGATGTTGTCGACAGCGGTGTGTGATTGGTGTTTTGGCGGTGGATCTGCAATAGGTAGCGGTGTTGGTGGTTGATTTCAAGGGAAAAGAGGGTGGGACGGGGTTGGGTGGAGTGGGACGACTGAAGGAGACAACCACATTTTATTTATTTTGTTAATATTTTTGGTTTTTTTTTTCCTTATTTTTTTGATTTTTTGTTTCATTTATTTAATATGGTAATTATCAAGTTACCATTTTACCCTTTCTATTTGATCAAAATTGATTATAATTTACTTTTCTTTGTCAGCTTATAATCACCCATTTGGACTTCTGCTCCATATTTTTTAAAAATTAGGTACATTCGCTTGCACAAATTGAAAGTTATGGTAAAGTCTATAAAAAAGTAAAATGTTAGGGACCGGTACTGCAATTTTCCCTAAATTTATTGAAACTCTTACTAATATATTTTTCACGCTTGATGATTTTTATCTACAATTTTTAATGTGCTATGGTCACTTGTGAAGTGCATTAACTCCATAAGAGTTTTGCTTCTTTAACATGTGTCATTTTCTTTAAAATGTTTATACTCTCTGAGTGATCGTTGCTATCTTTATTAGACTTTAAAATGGTACCTTATAATTTGTTGGAATGTTATTCTTTCATAGGTAACAAGCTTTGGAATAAATACAGAATAGGGATTACTGATGGTCAGCATAAACACGATAATGATGAAGAAACATCATTGTAAGTTATTTTCATTGGAATTCCCGAACTTTTACACTGGATGCAAAGTGTAGCTGCATAAATTATTGACATTTTTGTGTTTTAATAAGTTTAGTTACGATTAAATAAGGTTGCAACATTTATTGGTATTGTTGGGCTTGCCATGGCTGTCATGGTTCCAATTGTCCTTGTGATCAGGTGGCTTTATATTAGTAAATGGTTCAATATGTGATCTCATTTTTTGTATCTCAGAAGTGCCAGGGGTAGACTTTACTTTTTAATTGATCAGATTTTTTACTGGGAAAACCAAGAATCCAAATGATAGAGTCCAGTCCAAGTAGGGAAGATGCTATTGAGTACGAATAGAACAACATTGATGAGAATCAGCTACATATCTAATTCATGAGGATGAAAACTTATGTTTCTCTAGGTGCATAATAATAAATATAGAGCTTGTTCATTATACACTTTTTAAGTTTAGATGTAGTTGTATTTTGGGGGTATTTGATAGGTATTTTTATGTAAAAATGCATTTTAGAATAGTAAATTAATGTGAAATGTGTGGTTGAGAAATAAGGAATTTTTTTTTATTTATGTGTAATATTATTTTAATAAAAATGTATGGTTGAAAAGAAGAGAGAGAAAAATGCTTTTTGAAAAAAATGGCTACCAAACGGGATTTTAGTGAATGATTTTTATTCATGTTTCGGTGAAATATTTTGAATTCAATGTTACATTGATTGACATTACATGTCTTAATTAATTTATTTTCCTTTTGCATCTTTATATTATTTTGAATGAGGTTAAAAAAATTACATGCCAAGGTTTGGATTCAACCTTTTTTTTTTTTTTTTAGTGTCATTCCTACAAGAATATAAACAAGTCCTGAGTCAGATTACATCGATTAGACATATAATAAGGGCTTGTTTGAGCCACATTATTCTAAAAAAATACATTCTTGAACAGTGATTTGACATCATTTCAACCACACATTCTTTAATAAAATAATATTACACCCAGATTAAAAACCTTTCCTTATTTTTAACCACACATTTTTCATCAATACACTATTCAAGAATGCATTATTATCAAACTAATGTGGCTCAAACACCCTCAAGTAATAAACTTCCAAGGAACTGTGATACACTATCTTATGCTTTACAAATATAGCACAAAAGAAATATTAGTGCTGTTATTATTTTCCGAGAATTCTATACTATCCAACAAATCTTTATCGTGCAATGATTTTTTATTGTTGAGCTTATTTTTAAACTAGGGTTGTGGGCATTGAAAAAATTTCTAGTACTTCCAGAGTATGAAACTCAGTACTTCCTGTCGATAAAATGGAAGGATTCTTTTCCAAGTTCCATCACTCAATAAAAGCATCCACGATAAATTGAGCATCAACATGAAGGCTTTCTTTGCAGCATAAGATGGATGGCAGATTGCATACGGAGATTACAACAAGTCAAATTAAGAGAGGAGAAAATACTCTTATCTCAAGAAAAAAAAATGGTTGTGCATGCGAGGAAGAGTGGCAAGAAAGTGTTGGAAAAAATGGTTATGAAATGGGTCAATTTTGAGCCCAAATTTCAGTGGGACTCACCTTTTAATTAATACGGGACCTAGCATATTCACATTCTACTCCGCGTGATGATTAACGTGATATATTTATTTATCGAAAACCATTTAAAATTGAATGAAATATTAAGTATTAAAGTAACCCACATAAACTAAGTATTATGGAAGAATTTGATTTTCCAAACACTTATCCCACATAGGAAAGTTAGGAAACTTTGGTGTTGTTTATAAGGTAGAAGTTTGGAATTGGATATGGGCCCCAAGGGGTACCAATAGTTTTTGGAAGGGAGAAGACCTATATCCTATTGGGTTCGGTCATAAACCCACACGCGCGTGCTAGTCGGCTCGACACGGCACGAGCACGTGTCCGGGCCAGGTTCGGTGCGGGCACGGGTAGACTTTTGCACTATATTAACTTTTTGGACAAAATTTATTTAAAATTTAAAATTTTGGGCCAAATTATAAATAATTAAATTCTTGGGTATATTATGAAATTTAAATTTTGGCTTATTTCGGGTGTGTTATTTTCTTTTAACAGTGGTCTGTCTATCAACCAAACAGTCGACTGTTAACCGATTTAACAAACGTGACTTTTAAAAACAGCATGTCTGTTCGGATTTTGAGGTTTGTCTTAAAGGTGATGATTGTTCGAATGGTCACGAACAAGCCTATAAATAATCCGTCTCTCTACTAGAAAATTCACACCATTTTCATTGCAAACTTTTTTTGTTTTGAATCTCATTCCCTTCTCTCTCGTTCTGATATTGTCTCGAAGTAAGAGACACTTCGTTGTGTTTGTTGGAACTCCTGCAGATTGCAACGCTGCTTCCGTAAGAGACGAAAATTCGTTCTATCCTGAGAAACGATTGCTGAACGCTTTTAGCACCATTGAAAGCAGCAAATTCGCTTTAAGGGAATATCGTGAAGTCGGTGGGCTCGAATTACTTTTTACATCCTGTTGATCAATTCTTTACATTCAGGTGATTCTGTCGGATTAGTTTCGAAGGAGTAATGTCAAACTTTAGAAACAATAGAAAGTTTTGTATATCATCTATTAAGGGTTTGAAGATGATGAATCTGAGAACATCAAATTTGATCGTCTCCAAGATTTGATCAGAAAAAAATGAAATACGAATACACTTAGGAGGTCGTGCGTTGACGATTGAGTGGCTCCACGCTTTGAGATCATCCAAATGAGTGACTATATCCAAAAACTTTAAAAAATAATAGAAGATTGGTTAAATTCCCACAAATTAT
>NW_019263039.1:0-19386 GCF_002742605.1 Olea europaea var. sylvestris | reverse complement strand
TGTCGAAATGGGCTGAAATTTGGCAGGTTGATCGAAAATAAAAATCGCGTTGGGGGCAATTTCATCATTATTCTCGACTGTGTTGGAATGGGATAAATTTGACCGGTTGATCGGAAACAAAAATCGCGCCGGGATCAATTTCGTCATTTTTCGTGACTGTGTCGGAATGGGCTCAAATTTGACAGGTTGATCGGGAGCAAAAATCACACCGGTGTCAATTTCGTCAGTTTTCGCGACTGTGTCGGAATGGGCTAAAATTTGACAGGTTGATCGGAAACAAAAATCGCACCGGGGGCAATTTCGTCATTTTTCGCGACTGTGTCGGAATGGGCTAAAATTTGACAGGTTGATCGGAAACAAAAATCGCACCGGGGGCAATTTCGTCATTTTTCGAGACTGTGTCGGAATGGGCTGAAATTTGACCAGTTGATCGGAAACAAAAATCGCGCCGGGGTCAATTTCGTCATTTTTCGCGACTGTGTCGGATTGGGTTCAAATTTGATTGGTTGATCGGGAACAAAAATCGCGCCGGGATCAATTTCGTCATTTTTCATGACTGTGTCGGAATGGGCTAAAATTTGGTAGGTCGATCGAAAATAAAAATCGCGCAGGGGGCAATTTTATCATTTTTCTCGACTGTGTCGGAGTGGGCCAGAATTTGACTGGTTGATAGTAAACAAAACCCGCGCCAAGGGCAATTTCGTTATTTTTCGCTACTGTGTCGGAATTGGCTAAAATTGGACAGGTTGATCGCAAGCAAAAATCGCGCTGGGGGCAATTTTGTCATTTTTTCCAATGGTGTCGGAATGTGCTCAAATTTAACTGGTTGATCGAGAACAAAAACCGTGCCGGGTGAATTTCGTCATTTTTCGCAACTGTGTCGGAATTGGTTAAAATTTGACAGGTTGATCGGAAACAAAAATCGCGTCGGGGGCAATTTCGTCATTTTATGCGAGGATGCCGGAATGGGCTAAAATTTGACTGGTTGATCGGAAACAAAATCCGCGCCGAGGATAATTTCGTCATTTTTCGCGACTGTGTCGGAATGGGCTGAAATTTAACAGGTTGATCGGAAACAAAAATCGCGCTGAGGTCAATTTCGTCATTTTTCGCGACTGTGTCGGAATGGGCTCAAATTTAACAGGTTGATCGAGAACAAAAATCGCGCCGGGTGAATTTCGTCATTTTTCGCAACTGTGTCGGAATTTGCTAAAGTTTGGCTGGTTGATCGGAAACAAAAATCGCGCCAGGGGCAATTTCGTCATTTTTTGATACTGCGTCGGAATGGGCTCAAATTCCACAGGTTGATTGAGAACAAAAATCGCGCCGGGTGAATTTCGTCATTTTTCGCAACTCTGTCGGAGTGGGCTGAAATTTGACTGGTTGATCGGAAACAAAAATCGCGCCGGGGTCAATTTCGTCATTTTTTGCGACTGCGTCGGAATGTGCTCAAATTTGACAGGTTGATCGGGAACAAAAACCGCGCTGGGGGCAATTTCGTCATTTTTCCCGCCTGTGTCGGAATTGGCTAAAATTTGATAGGTTGATTGGAAACAAAAATCGCGACGGGGACAATTTCGTCATTTTTCGCGACCGTGTCGGAATGGGCTTAAATTTTACAGGTTGATTGGAAACAAAAATCGCGCCGGTGTCAATTTCGTTATTTTTCGCGACTGTGTCGGAATGGGCTCAAATTTGACTGGTTGATCGGGAACAAAAATCGCGCCGGGGTCAATTTCGTTATTTTTCGCGACTGTGTCGGAATGGGCTCAAATTTGACTGGTTGATCGGGAACAAAAATCGCGCCGGGGTCAATTTCGTTATTTTTCGCGACTGTGTCGGAATGGGCTGAAATTTGGCAGGTTGATCGGAAATAAAAATCGCGTTGTGGGCAATTTCATCATTTTTCTCGACTGTATCGGAATGGGGTAAAATTTGACTGGTTGATCGGAAACAAAAATCGCGCCAAGGGCAATTTCGTTATTTTTCGCGACTCTGTCGGAACTGGCTAAAATTTGACAGGTTGATCGAAAATAAAAATCGCCCTGGGGCACTTTCGTCATTTTTCTCGACTCTGTCGGAATGTGCTCAAATTTAACAGGTTGATCGGGGACAAAAATCGCGTCGGGGGTAATTTTGTTATTTCTTGTGACTATGTCGGAATTGGCTAAAATTTGGCTGGTTGATCGGAAACAAAAATCGCACCGGGGGCAATTTCGTCATTTTTCGCGACGGTGTCCGAATGGGCTAAAATTAGACAGGTTGATCGGAAACAAAAACCGCGCTGGGGGCAATTTCAACATTTTTGGTGACTGTATCGGAATGGGCTGAAATTTGGCAAGTTGATCGAAAATAAAAATCACGCTGGGGCAATTTCGTCATTTTTCTCGACTGTGTCGGAATGGATTAAAATTTGATTGGTTTATTGGAAACAAAAAACCGCGCCGGGGGCAATTTCGTCATTTTTCGCGACTGTGTCGAAATGGGCTAAAATTTGACAGGTTGATCGGAAACAAAAATCGCGCCGGGGGCAATTTTGTCATTTTTCGCAACTGTGTCGGAATGGGATCAAATTTAACAGGTTGATCGGGAACAAAAACCGCGCCGGGTGAATTTCGTCATTTTTTGCAATGGTGTCGGAATGGGCTAAAATTTGATTGGTTGATCGGGAAAAAAAATCACGCCGGGGGCAATTTCGTCATTTTTTGTGACTGTGTCGGAATGGGCTAAAATTGGACTGGTTGATCGGGAACAAAGACCGCGCCGGGGGCAATTTTGTCATTTTTCGCAACTGTGTCGGAATGGGCTAAAATTGGACTGGTTGATCGGGAACAAAGACCGCGCCGGGGGCAATTTTGTCATTTTTCGCGACTGTGTCAGAATGTGCTCAAATTTGACAGGTTGATCGAGAACAAAAACCGCGCCGAGGGTAATTTCGTCATTTTTCGCGCCTGTGTCGGAAATGGCTAAAATTTGACGGGTTGATCGTAAACAAAAATCACGCCGGGGTCAGTTTCGTCATTTTTCGCGACTGTGTCGGAGTGTGCTGAAATTTGACGGGTTGATCGAAAAAACAAAAATCGCGCCGGAGTCAATTTCGTCATTTTTCGCGACCGTGTCGTAATGTGCTCAAATTTGACAGGTTGATCGGGAACAAAAATCGCGCCGGGGGCAATTTCGTCATTTTTCGCGCCTGTGTCGGAATTGGCTAAAATTTGACAGGTTGATCGGAAACAAAAATCTTGCCGGGGGCAATTTCGTAATTTTTTGCGACTGTGTCGGAATGGGCTGAAATTTGACAGGTTGATCGGAAACAAAAATCGCTCCGGGGTCAATTTCGTCATTTTTCGCGACTGTGTCGGAATGGGCTCAAATTTGAATGGTTGATCGAGAACAAAAATCGCGCAGGGGTCAATTTCGTCAGTTTTCGCGACTGTGTCGGAATGGGCTGAAATTTGGCAAGTTGATCGAAAATAAAAATCGCGTTGGGGGCAATTTCATCTTTTTTCTCGACTGTGTCGGAATGGGCTAAAATTTGACTGGTTGATCGGAAACAAAAATCGCGCCAAGGGCAATTACGTTATTTTTCGCGACTGTGTCGAAATGTGCTCAAATTTGACAGGTTGATCGGGAACAAAAACCGTGCCGGGGGCAATTTCGTCATTTTTCGCGCCTGTGTCGGAATTGGTTAAAATTTGACAGGTTGATCGGAAACAAAAATCGCGCCGGGGGCAATTTCGTCATTTTTCGCTACTGTGTCGGAATGGGCTTAAATTTGACAGGTTGATCGAATACAAAAATCGCGCCGGGGTCAATTTCTTCATTTTTCGCGACTGTGTCGGAATGAGCTCAACTTTGACTGGTTGATCGGGAACAAAAATCGCGCCGGGGTCAATTTCGTCATTTTTCGCGACCGTGTCGGAACGGGCTGAAATTTGGCAGGTTGATCAAAAATAAAAATCGCGCTGCGGGCAATTTCATCATTTTTCTCAACTGTGTCGAAATGGGCTAAAATTTGACTGGTTGATCGGAAACAAAAATCGCGCCAAGGGCAATTTCGTTATTTTTCGTGACTGTGTCGAAATTGGCTAAAATTTGACAGGTTGATCGAAAACAAAAACCGCGCTGGGGGCAATTTTGTCAATTTTTGCAATGGTGTCGGAATGTGTTCAAATTTAACAAGTTGATCGGGAAGAAAACCGCGCCGGGGGTAATTTCTTTATTTCTCGTTACTGTGTCGGAATTGGCTAAATTTTTACAGGTTGATCGGAAACAAAAATCGCGTCGGGGGCAATTTCATCATTTTTCGCGACGGTGTCGGAATGGGCTAAAATTAGACAGGTTGATCGGAAACAAAAACCGCGCTGGAGGCAATTTCATCATTTTTGGTGACTGTGTCGGAATGGGCTGAAATTTGGCAGGTTGATCGAAAATAAAAATCGCGCTGGGGGCTATTTCGTCATTTTTCTCGACTGTGTCGGAATGGGCTCAAATTTAAGAGGTTGATCGGGAACAAAAATCGCGCCGGGTAAATTTCGTCATCTTCCGCAACTGTGTCGGAATTGGCTAAAATTTGACAGGTTCACGGGAAACAAAATTCGCGCCGTGGGCAATTTCGTCATTTTTCGCGACGATGTCGGAATGGGCTAAAATTTGACTGGTTGATTCGAAACAAAAACCTCGTCGGGGATAATTTCGTCATTTTTCGCGATTGTGTCGGAATGGGCTCAAATTTGACAGGTTGATCGGGAACAAAAATCGCGCCGGGGTCAATTTCGTCAGTTTTCGCGCCTGTGTCGGAATGGTCTAAAATTTGGCAGGTTGATCGAAAACAAAAATCACGCCGGGGGCAATTTCGTCATTTTTTGCGACTTTGTCGAAATGGGCTGAAATTTGACAGGCTGATCGGAAACAAAAATCGCGCTGGGGTCAATTACGTTATTTTTCGCGACTGTGTTGAAATGTGCTCAAATTTGACAGGTTGATCGGGAACAAAAACCGTGCCGGGGGCAATTTCGTCATTTTTCGCGCCTGTGTCGGAATTGGCTAAAATTTGACAGGTTGATCGGAAACAAAAATCGCGTCGGGGGCAATTTCGTCATTTTTCGCTACTGTGTCGGAATGGGCTTAAATTTTACAGCTTGATCGGAAACAAAAATCGCCCCGGGAGCAATTTCGTCATTTTTCGAGACTGTGTCGGAATGGGCTGAAATTTGACCGGTTGATCGGAAACAAAATCGCGCCGGGGTCAATTTCGTCATTTTTCGCGACTGTGTCGGATTGGGCTCAAATTTGATTGGTTGATCGGGAACAAAAATCGCGCCGGGGTCAATTTCGTCATTTTTCGTGACTGTGTCGGAATGGGCTGAAATTTGGCAGGTCGATCGAAAATAAAAATCGCGCAGGGGGCAATTTCATCATTTTTCTCGACTGTGTCGGAGTGGGCCAAAATTTGACTGGTTGATCGTAAACAAAACCCGCGCCAAGGGCAATTTCGTTATTTTTCGCGACTGTGTTTGAATTGGCTAAAATTGGACAGGTTGATCGCAAGCAAAAATCGCGCTGGTGGCAATTTTGTCATTTTTTGCAATGGTGTCGGAATGTGCTCAAATTTAACCAGTTGATCGGGAACAAAAATCGCTTCGGGGCTAATTTCGTTATTTCTCGTGACTGTGTCGGAGTTGGCTAAAATTGACAGGTTGGTCGGAAACAAAAATCGCGCCGGGTGCAATTTCGTCATTTTTCGCGAAGGTGTCAGAATGGGCTAAAATTAGACAGATTGATCGGAAACTAAAACCGCGTTGGGGACAATTTCATCATTTTTGGTGACTGTGTCGGAATGGGCTGAAATTTGGCAGGTTGATCGAAAATAAAAATCGCGCTGGGGGCAATTTCGTCATTTTTCTCGACTGTGTCGGAATGGACTAAAATTTGATTGGTTGATCGGAAACAAAAATCGCGCTGAGGTCAATTTCGTCATTTTTCGTGACTGTGTCGGAATGGGCTGAAATTTAACAGGTTGATCGGAAACAAAAATCGCGCTGAGGTCAATTTCGTCATTTTTCGTGACTGTGTCGGAATGGGCTAAAATTTGACAGGTTGATCGGGAACAAAAACCGCGCCGGGGGCAATTTCGTCATTTTTCGCGACTGTGTCGGAATGGGCTGAAATTTAACAGGTTGATCGGAAACAAAAATCGCGCTGAGGTCAATTTCGTCATTTTTCGTGACTGTGTCGGAATGGGCTAAAATTTAACAGGTTGATCGGGAACAAAAACCGCGCCGGGGGCAATTTCGTCATTTTTTGCAATGGTGTCGGAATGGGCTAAATTTTGATTGGTTGATCGGAAAAAAAAATCGCGCCGGGGGCAATTTCGTCATTTTTCGTGACAGTGTCGGAATGGGCTAAAATTGGACTGGTTGATCGGGAACAAAGACCGCGCCGGGGGCAATTTTGTCATTTTTCGCGACTGTGTCAGAATGGGCTAAAATTCAACAGGTTGATCGAGAACAAAAATCGCGCCGGGTGAATTTCGTCATTTTTCGCAACTGTATCGGAATTCGCTAAAGTTTGGCTAGTTGATCGGAAACAAAAATCGCGCCGGGGGCAATTTCGTCATTTTTCACGACTGTGTCGGAATGGGCTAAAATTTGACAGATTGATCGGAAACAAAAATCGCGCCAGGGGCAATTTTGTCATTTTTTGATACTGCGTCGGAATGGGCTCAAATTCAACAGGTTGATCGGGAACAAAAATCACGCCGGATGAATTTCGTCATTTTTCGCAACTGTGTCGGAGTAGGCTGAAATTTGACTGGTTGATCGGAAACAAAAATTGCGCCGGGGTCAATTTCGTCATTTTTTGCGACAGCGTCGGAATGTGCTCAAATTTGACAGGTTGATCGGGAACAAAAACCGCGCTGGGGGCAATTTCGTCATTTTTCCCGCCTGTGTCGGAATTGGCTAAAATTTGATAGGTTGATTGGAAACAAAAATCGCACCGGGGACAATTTCGTCATTTCTCGCGACTGTGTCGGAATGGGCTTAAATTTTACAGGTTGATCGGAAACAAAAATCGCGCCTGGGCCAATTTCATTATTTTTCGCGACTGTGTCGGAATGGGCTCAAATTTGCCTGGTTGATCGGGAACAAAAATCGCGCCGGGGTCAATTTCGTCATTTTTCGCGACTGTGTCGGAATGGGCTGAAATTTGGCAGGTTGATCGGAAATAAAAATCGCGCAGGGGGCAATTTCATCATTTTTCTCGACTGTGTCGGAATGGGGTAAAATTTGACTGGTTGATCGGAAACAAAAATCGCGCCGAGGGCAATTTCCTTATTTTTCGCCACTGTGTCGAAATGGGCTAAAATTTGACAGGTTGATCGGAAACAAAAATCGCGCCAGGGGCAATTTCGTCATTTTTCGAAACTGTGTCGGAATGGGCTCAAATTTAACATGTTGATCGGGAACAAAAACCGCGCCGGGTGAATTTCGTCATTTTTACAACTGTGTCGGAATTGGGTCAAATTTGACAGGTTGATCGGAAACAAAAATCACGTCGTGGGCAATTTCGTCATTTTTCGCGCCTGTGTCGGAATTGGCTAAAATTTGACCGGTTGATCGGAAACAAAAATCGCGCCGGGGGCAATTTCGTCATTTTTCGATACTGTGTCGGAATGGGCTCAAATTCAACAGGTTGATCGGGAACAAAAATCGCGCCGGGTGAATTTCGTCATTTTTCGCAACTGTGTCGGAATTGGCTAAAATTTGACCGGTTGATCGGAAACAAAAATCGCGCCGGGGGCAATTTCGTCATTTTTCGCGACTGTGTCGGAATGGGTTTAAATTTGGCAGGTTGATCGGAAACAAAAATCGCGAAGGGGCAATTTCGTCATTTTTCGTGACTGTGTCGGAATGGGATCAAAATCACGTCGGGGGCAATTTCGTCATTTTTCGCAACTGTGTCGGAATGGCTCAAATTTGACAGGTTGATCGGAAACAAAAATCACGCCGTGGGTAATTTCGTCATTTTTCGCGTCGATGTCGGAATGGGCTAAAATTTGACAGGTTGATCGGAAACAAAAATCGCGAAGAGGGCAATTTCGTCATTTTTCGCGACTGTGTCGGAATGGGATCAAAATCGCGCCGGGGGCTATTTCGTCATTTTTCGCAACTGTGTCGGAATTGGCTAAAATTTGACAGGTTGATCGGAAACAAAAATCGCGAAGGGGCAATTTCGTCATTTTTCGTGACTGTGTCGGAATGGGATCAAAATCACGTCGGGGGAAATTTCGTCATTTTTTGCGCCTGTGTCGGAATTGGCTAAAATTTGACTGGTTGATCGTAAACAAAAATCGCGCCGGGGGCAATTTCGTCATTTTTCGCGACTGTGTCGGAGTGGGCTGAAATTTGACAGGTTGATCGGAAACAAAAATCGCGCCGGGGGCAATTTCGTCATTTTTCGCGACTGTGTCGGAGTGGGCTGAAATTTGACAGGTTGATCGGAAACAAAAATCGCGCCGGGATCAATTTCGTCATTCTTCGCGATTGTGTCGGAATGTGCTCGAATTTGACAGGTTGATCGGGAACAAAAATCGTGCCGGGGGCAATTTCGTCATTTTTCGTGCCTGTGTCGGAATTGGCTAAAATTTGACAGGTATATCGGGAACAAAAATCGCGCCGGGGTCAATTTCTTCTTTTTTCGCGACTGTGTCGGAATGTGCTCAAATTTGACAGGTTGATCGGGAACAAAAATCGTGACGGGGGCAATTTTGTCATTTTTCGCGCCTGTGTCGGAATTGGCTAAAATTTGACAGGTATCTCGGAAACAAAAATCGCGCCGGGGTCAATTTCGTCATTTTTCGCGACTGTATCGGAATGGGCTCAAATATAACAGGTTGATCGGGAACAAAAACCGCGCCGGGTGACTTTCGTCATTTTTCGCAACTGTGTCGGAATTGGCTCAAATTTGACAGGTTGATCGAAAACAAAAATCGCGCCGTGGGCAATTTCGTCATTTTTCGCGACGATGTCAGGATTGGCTAAAATTTGACTGGTTGATCGGAAACAAAAATTGCGCCGGGATAATTTTGTCATTTTTCGTGACTGTGTCGGAGTGGGCTGAAATTTGACAGGTTGATCGGAAACAAAAATCGCGCTGAGGTCAATTTCGTCATTTTTCGCGACTGTGTCGAAATGTGCTCGAATTTGACAGGTTGATCGGGAACAAAAACCGTGCCGGGGGCAATTTCGTCATTTTTCGCGCCTGTGTCGGAATTGGCTAAAATTTGACAGGTATATTGGAAACAAAAATCGCGCCGGGGTCAATTTCGTCATTTTTCGCGATCGTGTCGGAATGGGCTGAAATTTGGCATGTTGAGCGAAAATAAAAATCGCGCTGGGGGCTATTTCATCATTTTTCTCGACTGTGTCGGAATGGGCTAAAATTTGACTGGTTGATTGGAAACAAAAACTGCGCCAAGGGCAATTTCGTTATTTTTCCCGATTTTGTCGGAATTGGCTAAAATTTGACAGGTTGATCGGAAAAAAAACCGCACAGGGGGCAATTTTGTCATTTTTTGCAATGGTGTCGGAATGTGCTCAAATTTAACAGGTTGATCGGGAACAAAAACCGCGCCGGGGTTAATTTCGTTGTTTCTCGTGATTGTGTCGGAATTGGCTAAAATTTGATAGGTTGATCGGAAACAAAAATCGCGTCGGGGGCAATTTCATCATTTTTCGCGACGGTGTCGGAATGGGCTAAAATTAGACAGGTTGATTGGAAACAAAAATCGCGCTGGGGGCGATTTCATCATTTTTGGTGACTGTGTCGGAATGGGCTGAAATTTTGCAGGTTGATCGACAATAAAAATCGCGCTGGGGGCAATTTCGTTATTTTTCTCGACTGTGTCGGAATGGACTAAAATTTGATTGGTTGATCGGAAACAAAAATCGCGCCGAGGGCGATTTGGTCATTTTTCGCGCTTGTGGCAGAATTGGCTAAAATTTGACATGTTGATCGAAAACAAAAATCGAGCCGGGATTAATTTCGTCATTTTTCGCTACTGTGTCGGAATGGGCTCAAATTTCACAGGTTGATCGGAAACAAAAATCGCGCCGTGGGCAATTTCGTCATTTTTCGCGACGATGTCGGAATGGTTTAAAATTTGACTGGTTGATCTGAAACAAAAATCGCGACGGTGATAATTTTGTCATTTTTCGCGACTGTGTCGGAGTGCGCTGAAATTTGACTGGTTGATCGGAAACAAAAATCGCGCCGGGGTCAATTTCGTCATTTTCCGCGACTGTGTCGGAATGTGCTCAAGTTTGGCAAGTTGATCGGGAACAAAAATCGCGCTGGGGGCAATTTCGTCATTTTTCGCGCCTGTGTCGGAATTTGCTAAAATCTGACAGGTTGATCGGAAACAAAAATCGCGCCGTGGGAATTTCGTCATTTTTCTCGACTGTGTCGGAATGTGCTCAAATTTAACAGGATGATCGGGAACAAAAATCGCGCCGGGTGAATTTCGTCATTTTTCGCAACAGTGTCGGAATGGGCTCAAATTCTACAGGTTGATCGGGAACAAAAATCGCGCCGGGTGAATTTCGTCATTTTTCGCAACAGTGTCGGAATGGGCTCAAATTCTACAGGTTGATCGGGAACAAAAATCGCGCCGGGTGAATTTCGTCATTTTTCTCAACTGTGTTGGAATTGGCTAAAATTTGACAGGTTGATCGGAAACAAAAACGGCGCCGGGGGCAATTTCGTCATTTTTCGCGACTGTGTCGGAATGCTCTGAAATTTGACTGATTGATCGGAAACAAAAATCGCGCCAAGGGCAATTTCGTTATTTTTCGCGACTATGTCGGAATTGGCTAAAATTTGACAGGTTGATCGGAAAAAAAAATCGCGCAGGGGGCAATTTTGTCATTTTTTGCAATGGTGTCGGAATGTGCTCAAATTTAACATGTTGATCGGGAACAAAAACCGCGCCGGGGGTAATTTCGTTATTTCTCGTGACTGTGTCGGAATTGGCTAAAATTTGACAGGTTGATCGGAAACAAAAATCGCGCCGGGGGCAATTTCATCATTTTCGCGACAGTGTCGGAATGGGCTAAAATTAGATAGGTTGATCGGAAACAAAATTCGCGCAGTGGGCAATTTCGTCATTTTTCGCGACGATGTCGGAATGGGCTAAAATTTGACTGGCTGATCGGAAACAAAAGTCGCGCCGGGGATAATTTTGTCATTTTTCGCGACTGTGTCGGAGTGAGCTGAAATTTGACAGGTTGATCGGAAACAAAAATTGCGCCGGGGGCGATTTCATCATTTTTCACGCTTGTGTCGAACTTGGCTAAAATTTGATATATTGATCGGAAATAAAAATCGCGCCGGGGGCAATGTCGTCATTTTTCGCTACTGTGTCGGAATGGGCTCAAATTTTACAGGTTGATCGAGAACAAAAACCGCGTCGGGTGAATTTCGTCATTTTTCGCAACTGTGTCGGAATTAGCTAAAATTTGACTGGTTGATCGGAAACAAAAATCGCTCCAGGGGCAATTTCGTCATTTTCGCGACTGTGTCTTAATGGGCTCAAATTTAACAGGTTGATCGTGAACAAAAATCGCGCCGGGTGAATTTCGTCATTTTTCGCAACTGTGTCGGAATTGGATCAAATTTGACAGATTGATCGGAAACAAAAATCGCGCCGTGGGCAATTTCGTCATTTTTCGCGACGACTCCGTAATAGGCTAAAATTTGACTGGTTGATCTGAAACAAAAATCGCGCCGGGGATAATTTTGTCATTTTTCGCGACTGTGTCGGAGTGGGCTGAAATTTGACAGGTTGATCGGAAACAAAAATCGCGCCGGGGTCAATTTCGTCATTTTCCGCGACTGTGTCGGAATGTGCTCAAATTTGGTAGGTTGATCGAGAACAAAAACCGCGCTGGGGGCAATTTCGTCATTTTTCGCTCCTGTGTCGGAATTGGCTAAAATTTGACAGGTTGATCGGAAAACAAAAATCGCGCCATGGTAATTTCGTCATTTTTCGCGACTGTGTCGGAATGGGCTCAAACTTAACAGGTTGATCGGGAACACAAACCGCGCCGGGTGAATTTCGTCATTTTTCGCAACATTGTCGGGATGGGCTCAAATTCAACAGGTTGATCGGGAACAAAAATCGCGCCGGGTGAATTTCGTCATTTTTCGCAACTGTGTCGGAATTGGTTAAAGTTTGACAGGTTGATCGGAAACAAAAATGGCGCCGGGGGCAATTTCGTCATTTTTCGCGACCGTGTCGGAATTGGCTAAAATTTGACAGGTTGATCGGAAACAAAAATTGCGCAGGGGCAATTTTGTCATTTTTTGCAATGATGTCGGAATGTGCTCAAATTTAACAGGTTGATCGGGAACAAAAACCGCGCGGGGGGTAATTTCGTTATTTCTAGTTACTGTGTCGGAATTTGCTAAATTTTTACAGGTTGATCGGAAACAAAAATCGCGTCGGGGGCAATTTCATCATTTTTCGCGACGGTGTCGGAATGGGTCAAAATTAGACAGGTTGATCGGCAAACAAAAACTGCGCTGAGGGCAATTTCATCAGTTTTGGTGACTGTGTCGGAATGGGTTGAAATTTGGCAGGTTGTTCGAAAATAAAAATCGCGCTGCGGGCAATTTCGCCATTTTTCTCGACTGTGTCGGAATGGACTAAAATTTTATTGGTTAATCGGAAACAAAAAACGCGCCGGGGGCAATTTCGTCATTTCTCGCGCTTCTGTCGGAATTGGCTAAAATTTGAGATGTTGATCGGAAACAAAAATCGCGCCGGGTGAATTTCGTCATTTTTCGCAACTGTGTCGAAATTGGCTAAAATTTGACAGGTTGATCGGAAACAAAAATCGCGCCGGGGGCAATTTCGTCATTTTTCGCAACTGTGTCGAAATTGGCTAAAATTTGACAGGTTGATCGGAAACAAAAATCGCGCCGGGGGCAATTTCGTCATTTTTCGCGACGATGTTGGAATGGGCTAAAATTTAACTTGTTGATCGGAAACAAAATCCGCGCCGAGGATAATTTCGTCATTTTTGGCGACTGTGTCGGAATGGGCTAAAATTTGACAGGTTGATCGGAAACAAAAATCGCGCCAGGGTCAATTTCGTCATTTTTCGCAACTGTGTCGAAATGTGCTCAAATTTGACAGGTTGATCGGGAACAAAAATCGCGCCGGGGGCAATTTCGTCATTTTTCGCCCCTGTGTCGGAGTTGGCTAAAATTTGACAGGTTGTTCGAAAATAAAAATCGCCGGGGGCAATTTCGTCATTTTTCGCGACTGTGTCGGAATGGGCCAAAATTTGACAGGTTGATCGGAAACAAAAATCGCTCCAGGGGCAATTTCGTCATTTTTCGATACTGTGTCGGAATGGGCTCAAATTCAACAGGTTGATCAGCAACAAAAACCGCGCCGGGTGAATTTCGTCATTTTTCGTAACTGTGTCGGATTTGGCTAAAATTTGACAGGTTTATCGGAAACAAAAATCGCGCCGGGGGCAATTTCGTCATTTTCGCGACTGTGTCGAAATGGGCTAAAATTTGACAGGTTGATCGGAAACAAAAATCGCACCGGGTGAATATCTTCATTTTTCGCAACTGAGTCGGAATTGGCTAAAATTTGACAGGTTGATCGGAAACAAAAATCGCGCCGGGGGCAATTTCGTCATTTTCGCGACTGTGTCGAAATGGGCTAAAATTTGACAGGTTGATCGGAAACAAAAATCGCGCCGGGGGCAATTTCGTCATTTTTTGCGACTGTGTCGGAATGAGCTGAAATTTGACGGGTTGATCGGAAACAAAAATCGCGCCGAGGTCAATTTCGTCATTTTTCGCGACTGTGTCGGAATGTGCTCTAATTTGACAGGTTGATCGGGAACAAAAATCGCGCGTGGGGGCAATTTCGTCATTTTTCACGACTGTGTCGGAATGGCCTAAAATTTGACAGGTTGATCGGAAACAAAAATCGCGCCGGGGGCAATTTCGTCATTTTTCGCGACAGTGTCGGAATGTGCTCAAATTTGACAGTTTGATCGGGAACAAGAACCGCGCAGGGGGTAATTTCATTATTTCTCGTGACTGTGTCGGAATTGGCTAAAATTTGACCGGTTGATCGGAAACAAAAATCGTGCCGGGGGCAATTTTGTCATTTTTCGCTACTGTGTCGGAATGGGCTAAAATTTGACAGGTTGATCGGAAACAAAAATCGCGCCATAGGCAATTTCGTCATTTTTCGCGACTGTGTCGGAATGGGCTCAAATTTAACAGGTTGATCGGGAACAAAAACCGCGCCGGGTGAATTTCGTCATTTTTCGCAACTGTGTCGGAATTGGCTAAAATTTGACAGGTTGATCGGAAACAAAATTCGCGTTGTGGTCAATTTCTTCATTTTTCGCGACGATGTCGGAACGGGCTAAAATTTGACTAGTTGATCGGAAACAAAAATTGCGCCTGGGATAATTTCGTCATTTTTCGCGACTGTGTCGGAGTGGGTTGAAATTTGACAGGTTGATCGGAAACAAATCGCGCCGGGGTCAATTTCATCATTTTTCACGACGGTGTCGGAATGGGCTAAAATTAGACAGGTTGATCGGAAACAAAAATCGTTCTGGGGGCAATTTCATTATTTTTGGTGACTGTGTCGGAATGGGCAGAAATTTGGCAGGTTGGTCGAAAATAAAAATCGCACTGGGGTAATTTCGTTATTTTTCTCGACTGTGTCGGAATGGACTAAAATTTAATTGGTTGATCGGAAACAAAAATCGCGCCGGGGGCGATTTCGTCATTTTTCACGCTTGTGTCGGAATTGGCTAAAATTTGATATGTTGATCGGAAACAAAAATCGCGCAGGGGGCAATTTCGTCATTTTTCGCTACTGTGTCGGTATGGGCTCAAATTTCATAGGTTGATCGAGAACAAAAACCGCGTCGGGTGAATTTCGTCATTTTTCGCAACTGTGTCGAAATTAGCTAAAATTTAACAGGTTGATCAGAAACAAAAATCGCGCCAGGGCCAATTTCGTCATTTTTCGCG
The DNA here is from genome assembly GCF_002742605.1 of Olea europaea var. sylvestris. NCBI lineage: Eukaryota > Viridiplantae > Streptophyta > Magnoliopsida > Lamiales > Oleaceae > Olea > Olea europaea. The sequence continues at coordinate 4,305 of NW_019263039.1, read as the reverse complement.
ACTGTGTCGGAATGGGCTCAAATTTAACAGGTTGATCGGGAACAAAAACCGCGCCGGGTGAATTTCTTCATTTTTCGCAACTGTGTCGGAATTGGCTCAAATTTGACAGGTTGATCGGAAACAAAAATCGCGCCGTGGGCAATTTTGTCACTATTCGCGACGCTGTCGGAATGGTCTAAAATTTGACTGGTTGATCTGAAACAAAAATCGCGCCGGGGATAATTTTGTCATTTTTCGCTACTGTGTCGGAGTGCGCTGAAATTTGACAAGTTGATCGGAAACATAAATCGCGCCGGGGTCAATTTCGTCATTTTCCGTGACTGTGCCGGAATGTGCTCAAATTTGGCAGGTTGATCGGGAACAAAAACCGCGCTGGGGGCAATTTCGTCATTTTTCGCGCCTGTGTCGAAATTGGATAAAATTTGACAAGTTGTTCGGAAACAAAAATCGCGCCGTGGCAATTTCGTCATTTTTCACGACTGTGTCGGAATGGGCTAAAATTTCACAGGTTGATCGAGAACAAAAACCGCGCCAGGTGAATTTCGTCATTTTTCGCAACAGTGTCGGAATGGGCTCAAATTCTACATGTTGATCGGGAACAAAAATCGCGCCGGGCGAATTTCGTCATTTTTCGCAACTGTGTCGGAATTGGCTAAAATTTGACAGGTTGATCGGAAACAAAAACGGCGCCGGGGGCAATTTCGTCATTTTTCGCGACTGTGTCGGAATGTGCTGAAATTTGACTGGTTGATCGGAAACAAAAATCGCGCCACGGGCAATTTCATTATTTTTCGCGATTATGTCGGAATTGGCTAAAACATGACAGGTTGATCGGAAACAAAAACCGCGCAGGGGGCAATTTTGTCATTTTTTGCAATGGTGTCGGAATGCGCTCAAATTTAACACGTTGATCGGGAACAAAAACCGCGCCGGGGGTAATTTCGTTATTTCTCGTGACTGTGTCGGAATTGGCTTAAATTTGACAGGTTGATCGGAAACAAAAATCGCGCCGGGGCAATTTCATCATTTTTCGCGACATTGTCGGAATGGGCTAAAATTAGATAGGTTGATCGGAAACAAAATTCGCGCAGTGGGCAATTTCGTCATTTTTCGCGACGATGTCGGAATGGGCTAAAATTTGACTGGTTGATCGGAAACAAAAGCCGCGCCGGGGATAATTTTGTCATTTTTCGCGACTGTGTCGGAGTGAGCTGAAATTCGACAGGTTGATCGGAAACAAAAATTACGCCGGGGGCGATTTCGTCATTTTTCACACTTGTGTCGGAATTGGCTAAAATTTGATATGTTGATCGGAAATAAAAATCGCGTCGGGGGCAATTTCGTCATTTTTGGCTACTGTGTCGGAATGGGCTCAAATTTTATAGGTTGATCGAGAACAAAAACCGCGTCGGGTAAATTTCGTCATTTTTCTCAACTATGTCGGAATTAGCTGAAATTTGAATGGTTGATCGGAAACAAAAATCGCGCCAGGGGCAATTTCGTCATTTTCGCGACTGTGTCGGAATGGGCTCAAATTTAACAGGTTGATCGTGAACAAAAATCGCGCCGGGTGAATTTCGTCATTTTTCGCAACTGTGTCGAAATTGGATCAAATTTGACAGGTTGATCGGAAACAAAAATCGCGCCGTGGGCAATTTCGTCATTTTTCGCGACGATTCCGGAATAGGCTAAAATTTGACTGGTTGATCTGAAACAAAAACCGCGCCGGGGATAATTTTGTCATTTTTCGCGACTGTGTCGGAGTGGGCTGAAATTTGACAGGTTGATCGGAAACAAAAATCGCGCCTGGGTCAATTTCGTCATTTTCCGCGATTGTGTCGGAATGTGCTCAAATTTGGTAGGTTGATCGAGAACAAAAACCGCGCTGGGGGCAATTTCGTCATTTTTCGCTCCTGTGTCGGAATTGGCTAAAATTTGACAGGTTGATCGGAAACAAAAATCGCGCCTGGGTCAATTTCGTCATTTTCCGCGACTGTGTCGAAATTGGCTAAAATTTCAAAGGTTTATCGGAAACAAGAATCGCGCCGAGGGCAATTTCGTCATTTTTGCAATGGTGTCGGAATGAGCTCAAATTTGACAGGTTGATCGGGAACAAAAATCGCGCCGGGGGAATTTCGTCATTTTTCGCGACTGTGTCGGAATGAGCTGAAAGTTGACAGGTTGATCGGAAACAAAAATCGCGCCGGGGTCAATTTCGTCATTTTTCGCGACTGTGTCGGAATGTGCTCAAATTTAACTGGTTGATCGGGAACAAAAATCGCGCTGAGGGCAATTTCATCATTTTTCGCGACAGTGTCGGAATGGGCTAAAATTAGACAGGTTGATCGGAAGCAAAATTCGCGCAGTGGGCAATTTCGTCATTTTTCGCGACGATGTCGGAATGGGCTAAAATTTGACTGGTTGATCGGAAACAAAAGCCGCGCCGAGGATAATTTTGTCATTTTTCGCGACTGTGTCGGAGTGAGCTAAAATTTGATTGGTTGATCGGAAAGAAAAATTGCGCCGGGGGCAAAATTTTTACAAGTTGATCGGAAACAAAAATCGCATCGGGGGCAATTTCATCATTTTTCGCGACGGTGTCGGAATGGGCTAAAATTAGACTGGTTGATCGGCAAACAAAAATTGCGCTGAGGGCAATTTCATCATTTTTGGTGACTGTGTCGGAATGGGCTGAAATTTGGCAGGTTGATCGAAAATAAAAATCGCGCTGGGGGCAATTTCGTCATTTTTCTCGACTGTGTCGGAATGGACTAAAATTTGATTGGTTGATCGGAAAGAAAAATCGCGCCGGGGGCAATTTCGTTATTTCTCGCGCTTGTGTCGGAATTGGCTAAAATTTGAGATGTTGATGGGAAACAAAAATCGCGCCGAGGGCAATTTCGTCATTTTTCGCTACTGTGTCGGAATGGGCTCAAATTTAACAGGTTGATCGAGAACAAAAGTCGAGTCGGGTGAATTTCATCATTTTTCGCAACTGTGTCTGAATTGGCTAAAATTTGACAGGTTGATCGGAAACAAAAATCGCGCCGGGGGCAATTTCGTCATTTTTTGTGCCCGTGTCGAAATTGGCTAAAATTTGACAGGTTGATCGGAAACAAAAATCGCGCCGTGGCAATTTCGTCATTTTTCGCGACTGTGTCGGAATGGGCTCAAATTTCACAGGTCGATCGGGAACAAAAACCGCGCAGGGTGAATTTCGTCATTTTTCGCAACTGTGTCGGAATGGACCCAATTTCTACAGGTTGATCGGGAACAAAAATCGCGCCGTGTGAATTTCGTCATTTTTCGCAACTGTGTCGGAATTGGCTAAAATTTGACACGTTGATCGGAAACAAAAACGGCGCCGGGGGCAATTTCTTCATTTTTCGCGACTGTGTCGGAATGTGCTAAAATTTGAGAGGTTGATCGGAAACAAAAATCGCGCAGGGGGCTATTTTGTCATTTTTTGCAATGGTGTCGGAATGTGCTCAAATTTAACACGTTGATCGGGACCAAAAACTGCGCCGAGGGTAATTTCGTTATTTCTCGTGACTGTGTCGGAATTGGCTAAAATTTGACAGGTTGATCGGAAAAAAAATCGCGCCGGGGGCAATTTCATCATTTTTCGCGACAGTGTCGGAATGGGCTAAAATTAGACAGGTTGATCGGAAGCAAAATTCGCGCAGTGGGCAATTTCGTCATTTTTCGCGATTATGTCGGAATGGGCTAAAATTTGACTGGTTGATCGGAAACAAAAGCCGCGCCGGGGATAATTTTGTCATTTTTCGCGACTGTGTCGGAGTGAGCTGAAATTTGATTGGTTGATCGAAAAGAAAAATTGCGCCGGGGGCAAAATTTTTACAAGTTGATCGGAAACAAAAATCGCGTCGGGGGCAATTTCATCATTTTTCGCGATGGTGTCGGAATGGGCTAAAATTAGACTGGTTAATCGGCAAACAAAAACTGCGCTGAGGGCAATTTCATCATTTTTGGTGACTGTGTCGGAATGGGCTGAAATTTGGAAGGTTGATCGAAAATAAAAATCGCGCTGGGGGAAATTTCGTCATTTTTCTCGACTGTGTCGGAATGGACTAAAATTTGATTGGTTGATCGGAAAGAAAAACCGCGCTGGGGCAATTTCGTTATTTCTCGTGACTGTGTCGGAATTGGCTAAAATTTGACGGGTTGATCGGAAAAAAAAATCGCGCCGAGGGCAATTTCGTCATTTTTCGCGACAGTGTCGGAATGGGCTAAAATTAGACAGGTTGATCGGAAGCAAAATTCGCGCAGTGGGCAATTTCGTCA
>NW_019263038.1:19134-19393 GCF_002742605.1 Olea europaea var. sylvestris | reverse complement strand
AGCAATTATCCGCCGATCCCGGGGATAGGAACAGTCAGATGAGACCTGCTAGTTAGCGATGAAAGAGGGATCTTTAGGAACAAAGTTTGGCGAATCAAGAGGAATGAGCTACCTTTGATACGGACGGATTATCCCCCACCAATAAAAAAGAAAGAATAGGCTAATCTAGAGGGACAGGCGAAAACTCCGCTGCTCCCCCCAGAGGTTCATCATGCAGAAAGATGCAACAGGAAGGCAGAAGGGATTGAATCGGGTCGAG
>NW_019263038.1:9576-9808 GCF_002742605.1 Olea europaea var. sylvestris | reverse complement strand
TTTTTTTTTATTCTAGACGAATACGATATTGAGATCTTTATAGATCGGTGGCTTTTGGAAAAAGTCTCTTTTTGTCGAGAGGCACCCATCCTCGTAAAGGCTGTGGTATCTATCGAACTATCTTTCTCACCGCGGCTCGAGCAATCCGATTCAAGGGAATCTTCAATCGAGGCTTAGATTCCATTATCTTATGTTTAGTTATAGAGGCTCATCTTTCATTGATAGGAATGCA
>NW_019263038.1:0-154 GCF_002742605.1 Olea europaea var. sylvestris | reverse complement strand
CCCTTTGGCTTTTCCGGCGATACGAACGTATTTAATTCATTTTGTTCTGTAAGACCATAATGAAAACGCAATTTTTTTTTTATTCTAGACGAATACGATATTGAGATCTTTATAGATCGGTGGCTTTTGGAAAAAGTCTCTTTTTGTCGAGAGG
>NW_019263037.1:18641-19401 GCF_002742605.1 Olea europaea var. sylvestris | reverse complement strand
AAATTGATAGTTTTGTTGATTATTTCATGCCTAGTTTTTCTTACGTCTACATCCACGTCCTTACAAATCCAGTCGGATGTAATGCATAATTTTTTATCAGCAATTCATTATTTTGTTCAAAAATTCGAGCATGAAAGCTAGAAAAAATATCTCTAACATATCTTCATCATTAATTTTTTTTTCCTCCACACAAGGTCAATTTTGAACATATTCTGAACAATTTAGAATTGTACTCACTAACAATTTTAAAGTGTTGCAAGCGGATATGCTTCCATTCATGGCAAGCTCTGAGGACGATAGAGTCTTCAGGTGTTCAAATCTTTCAATCAATATTCTCAAAGAACTTGTTGATCCTTCAAAGTATGGTATTTGAATATCAATCCATTATGGAGATGTTGATGAAAGAAGATAAGTGTTTTTGCACAATCCTACGGGAATTCTTTCAGTTCTTCTTTTATTGATTCTCCCAGACCCTTTGAAACAAGGTGAACCTCAACATCGGGACCCATGAGAAATAATTTTTTTCGGATATGTCAAGTAAAACAAATTCAAGTTTTGCATTTTTCATTTGAGTAACTACAAAACAAAGTAAAAGAAAATACAATTAATTTTAAAGAATATATGATAAAACATTGTATTGTCACATAATAACTAATCAAGTAATCTATGTCACATTACATGAGTTATATATTCAAGGATAAACACTAATACAAAATGATATATTCTTTGAAACTTGTGTTACTCCGAGAACATATTATAT
>NW_019263037.1:9394-9886 GCF_002742605.1 Olea europaea var. sylvestris | reverse complement strand
AATAAACATTTTGAAAAACTAGTTTTACAATCAAAAGGAGTTAAGAAATACTTTAATCAACTAGAAATAGTTTGAAAATGTAACGTTTCAAATTTAAAGGAAAATAATAAAAACATACTTTAGACTAACATTTAAATCAAAATAAACTACTAAGACACTGAAAAGTAAATTAATAAATATTACCGAGCACACCATCTCCGATCAAATGATCAATATTGCCATTTGGATCAACAAAAAGAATTAGAGACGTCCAGGTGAGTCAATCAATTGGACCATAATAATTAGAAAAATTTGTTTCCAATCTTTCTTGTCCTTTGATTGAATTTCGATAGATATCCACGAGATATTTTACCCTACAATAGTTACGTGCACCATGCCCTTTCATTCCATATCTAAAGTAACTTTCTTTGTGCTCTTTTTTTATTATGCTACTTTTATTTTGTGCCTTTTAAAATTGATAGTTTTGTTGATTATTTCATGCCTAGTTTTTCT
>NW_019263037.1:0-510 GCF_002742605.1 Olea europaea var. sylvestris | reverse complement strand
AAAAAAAAAAAAATCGCTCTCTGTGAGACGATACTTGAACTCAAATCCACTTTATTACTTGCTAACAAACCATATACTTGCCGAGATTTTAATTTGAACGATATTTTTATAAACATCAACGAACTTCAAGTTCATGATAATGTTTGATTTGATCATTATATGAATGTATAGTTTGCTTCGGACCAAATATAAATGAAGTTATGCAAAGATGATCTATATTATTTTCTTGTATCGTTTTAATGTGATAACCATTGCAACAGATATCTTTAGATCCAAGCAAATTTCTTCTGCATTTGCTAGAATAAAGTGCATCACCAACATATAATCTTGTATTATTTAATATAATAATACAAGATCTTCTGGAGCCTTCAAAGATATTTATATTCCTGATATCGTATTTGCATTATTTTCTTCTCATGTCAAGTCCAAAAAATACTTTTTGTCTTGAAAAATATTTTTCGTAGTTGTACAATCGACTAATAGGTATTTTGGCAATTCATCCTGAATGTA
>NW_019263036.1:0-19411 GCF_002742605.1 Olea europaea var. sylvestris | reverse complement strand
CAAAAGGGTCGCTATATTTCCAAAAAGTACTTATGGGCCCAAAACGGACACCGTGTGCAAAAGGTACGCTCAATTCTTCGTACACTGACTATCCAAGCGTTCCGAATATAAAAGTGCTCGTTCTTTCAAAAAATGACCGAAATCCCTCTGACGTCACGATGAAGTAGTGAGTTCAATCCAAAAGGGTCGCTACATTTCCAAAAAGTACTTATGGGCCCAAAACGGACACCGTGTGCGAAAGGTACGCTCAATTCTTCGTACGTCGACTATCCGAGCGTTCCAAATATAGAAGTGCTCGTTCTTTCAAAAAATGGCCGAAATCCCTCTGACGTCACGATGAAGTAGTGAGTTCAATCCAAAAGGGTCGCTACATTTCCAAAAAGTACTTATGGGCCCAAAACGAACACCGTGTGCAAAAGTTACGCTCAATTCTTCGTACGCCGACTATCTGAGCGTTCCAAATATAGAAGTGCTCATTCTTTCGAAAAATGGCTGAAATCCCTCATATGTCACGACGAAGTTGTGAGTTCAATCCAAAAGGGTAGCTACATTTCCAAAAAGTTCTTATGGGGCCAAAACGGACGCCGTGTGCAAAAGTTACGCTCAATTCTTCGTAAGCCGACTATCCAAGCCTTCCAAACATAAAATTGCTCATTCTTTCAAAAAATGGCCAAAATCCCTTATAGGTCACGACGAAGTGGTGAGCTCAATCCAAAAGGGTCGCTACATTTTCAAAAAGTACTTATGGGCCCAAAACGGACACCGTGTGCAAAAGGTGCGCTCAATTCTTCGTACGCCGACTATCCAAGCCTTCCAAACATAAAATTGCTCATTCTTTCAAAAAATGGCCAAAATCCCTTATAGGTCACGACGAAGTGGTGAGCTCAATCCAAAAGGGTCGCTACATTTTCAAAAAGTACTTATGGGCCCAAAACGGACACCGTGTGCAAAAGGCGCGCTCAATTCTTCGTACGCCGACTATCCAAGCCTTCCACACATAAAATTGCTCATTCTTTCGAAAAATGGCCGAAATCCCTTATAGGTCACGATGTAGTTGTGAGTTCAATCCAAAAGGGTCGCTACATTTCCAAAAAGTACTTATGGGCCCAAAACGAACATCGTGTGCAAAAGTTACGCTCAATTTTTCGTACGCCGACTATTCGAGCGTTCTAAATATAGAAGTGCTCGTTCTTTCGAAAAATGGCCGAAATCCCTCATATGTCACGACGAAGTTATGAGTTCAATCCAAAACGGTCGCTACATTTCCAAAAAGTACTTATGGGGCCAAAACGGACACCGTGTGCAAAAGTTGCGCTCAATTCTTCGTACGCCGACTATTCGAGCGTTCTAAATATAGAAGTGCTCGTTCTTTCGAAAAATGGCCGAAATCCCTTATAGGTCACGATGTAGTTGTGAGTTCAATCCAAAAGGGGCGCTACATTTCCAAAAAGTACTTATGGGGCCAAAACGGACACCGTGTGCAAAAGTTGCGCTCAATTCTTCGTACGCCGACTATCCAAGCCTTCCAAGTATAAAAGTGCTAATTCTTTCAGAAAATGGCCAAAATCCATCGTACGTCACGATGAAGTGGTGAGTTCAATCCAAAAGGGTCGCTACATTTCCAAAAAGTACTTATGGGCCCAAAACGAACACCGTGTGCAAACGTTACACTGAATTCTTTGTACGCCGACTATCTGAGCGTTCCAAATATAGAAGTGCACGTTCTTTCGAAAAATGGCCGAAATCCCTCATATGTCACGACGAAGTTGTGAGTTCAATCCAAAAGGGTCGCTATATTTCCAAAAAGTCCTTATGGGGCCAAAACGGACACCGTGTGCAAAAGTTACTCTCAATTCTTCGTACGCCGACAATCCAAGCCTTCCAAACATAAAATTGCTCATTCTTTCGAAAAATGGCCGAAATCCCTTATAGGTAACGATGAAGTTGTGAGTTCAATCCAAAAGGGTCGCTACATTTCCAAAAAGTACTTATGGGCCCAAAACGGACACCGTGTGCGAAAGGTACGCTCAATTCTTCGTACGCCGACTAGCCAAGCCTTCCAAGTATAAAAGTGCTAATTCTTTTAGAAAATGGCCAAAATCCGTCATACGTCACGATGAAGTGGTGAGTTCAATCCAAAAGGGTCGCTACATTTTCGAAAAGTACTTATGTGCCCAAAACGAACGCCGTGTGCCAAAGTTACGCTCAATTCTTCGTACGCCGACTATCTGAGCGTTCCAAATATAGAAGTGTTCGTTCTTTCGAAAAATGGCCGAAATCCCTCATACGTCACGACGAAGTTGTGAGTTTGTAATACCCCGAACTTCACGTTCTACATTTGGCCAATATGATTCATGCATTTCATGCTAATTACATTGTCATTTGTATCGATTTCCTGATTGCCTTCTCTTAAAACGATGCATTTGATCATCAAGGCTTTAAAATCTTTACATGGTGATAACCTTCGACTCTTCGATCTAGGTGGTGAATTTTATATTGAGCTATGATAGAAAGTTAGATTAACTAAATGTTGGAGATTGGCTTTGTAAGTAAAGTAATATTTGAAAGGCCGAAAATTTGTATCAACGAAGGTTCAAGCTTTCCATTCGGCTAATCAAGGTCACCTTAAACCCTAGATAGGTAATTCACATATTTGGGACATGAGGGATGAAGTGACATTATCACAACGTAATAATATATGTCTTATACGACATTATAAATATTGAGGTGCGAATTGTTGAAATCGGTTGAGAATCGGGTAAGAAATTAAATGAACAACTGAGGAATTAGATCTGTAAAGTACTTTGGGGTCTTAATGCAAGTGAAATAGATTGTAAGCACATCAAAATAAACGAATGACACTTGATTTATACCTGCAAGGATAGATGTAAAATAAGAATTTAATCAAAGGAGACAACACATACTTAACATGTGACGACTTGCCACTTTAACCAAAAGGGTCGCTACATTTTCAAAAAGTACTTATGGGGCCAAAACGGACACCGTGTGCAAAAGTTACGCTCAATTCTTCGAACGCCGACTATCCAAGCCTTCCAAACATAAAATTGCTCATTCTTTCGAAAAATGGCCGAAATCCCTTATAGGTCACGATGAAGTTGTGAGTTCAATCCAAAAGGGTCGCTACATTTCCAAAAAGTACTTATGGGCCCAAAATGGACACCGTGTGTGAAAGGTACGCTCAATTCTTCGTACGCCGACTATCCAAGCCTTCCAAGTATAAAAGTGCTAATTCTTTCAGAAAATGGCCAAAATCCGTCATACGTCACGATGAAGTGGTGAGTTCAATCCAAAAGGGTCGCTACATTTCCAAAAAGTACTTATGGGCCCGAAACCGACACTGTGTGCGAAAGTTACTCTCAATTCTTCGTATGCCGACTATCCAAGCCTTCCAAACAAAAAACTGCTCATTCTTTCCAAAAATGGCCAAAATCCCTCATACGTCACGACGAAGTAGTGAGTTCAATCCAAAAGGGTCGCTACATTTCCAAAAAGTACTTATGGGCCCGAAACGGACACCTCTTGCAAAAGTTACGCTCAATTCTTCGTACGCCGACTATCCGAGCGTTCCAAATATAGAAGTGCTCGTTCTTTCGAAAAATGGCTGAAATCCCTTATAGGTCACGACGAAGTTGTGAGTTCAATCCAAAAGGGTCGCTACATTTCCAAAAAGTACTTATGGACCCAAAACGGACACCGTGTGCAAAAGGTACGCTCAATTCTTTGTACGCCGACTCTCCAAGCCTTCAAACATAAAACTACTCTTTCTTTCAAAAAATGAACGAAATCCATCATACGTCACGACGAAGTGGTGAGTTCAATCCAAAAGGGTCGCTACATTTCCGAAATGTACTTATGGGCCCAAAACGGACACCGTGTCCGAAAGGTACGCTCAATTCTTCGTACGCCGACTATCCAAGCCTTCCAAGTTTAAAAGTCCTAATTCTTTTAGTAAATGGCCAAAATCCGTCATACGTCGCGATGAAGTGGTGAGTTCGATCCAAAAGGGTCACTACATTTCCAAAAAGTGCTTATGGTCCCAAAACGAACACCGTGTGCAAAAGTTATGCTCAATTCTTCGTACGCCGACTATCCGAGCGTTCCAAATATAGAAGTGCTCGTTCTTTCGAAAAATGGCCGAAATCCCTCCGACGTCACGACGATGCAGTGAGTTCAATCCAAAACGGTCGCTACATTTCCAAAAAGTACTTATGGGCCCAAAACGGACACCGTGCGCAAAAGTTACGCTCAATTCTTCGTACACCGACTATCCGAGCGTTCCAAATATAGAAGTGCTCGTTCTTTCAAAAAATGGCCGAAATCCCTCATATGTCACGACGAAGTTGTGAGTTCAATCCAAAAGGGTCGCTACATTTCCAAAAAGTACTTATGGGGACAAAACGGACACCGTGTGGAAAAGTTACGCTCAATTCTTCGTACGCCGACTATCCAAGCCTTCCAAACATAAAATTGCTCATTCTTTCGAAAAATGGCCGAAATCCCTTATAGGTCACGACGAAGTTGTGAGTTCAATCCAAAAGGGTCGCTACATTTCCAAAAAGTACTTACGGGCCCAAAACGGACACCGTGTGCAAAAGGTACGCTCAATTCTTCGTACGCCGACTATCCAAGCCTTCAAACATAAAATTACTCTTTCTTTCAAAAAATGGCCGAAATCCCTCATATGTCACGACGAAGTTGCGAGTTCAATCCAAAAGGATCGCTACATTTCCAAAAAGTACTTATGGGCCCAAAACGGACACCGTGTGCAAAAGTTGCGCTCAATTCTTCATACGCCGACTATCCAAGCCTTCCAAACATAAAATCGCTCATTCTTTCGAAAAATGGCCGAAATCCCTCATATGTCACGACGAAGTTGCGAGTTCAATCCAAAAGGATCGCTACATTTCCAAAAAGTACTTATGGGCCCGAAACGGACACCTCTTGCAAAAGTTTCGCTCAATTCTTCGTACGCCGACTATCCGAGCGTTCCAAATATAGAAGTGCTCATTCTTTCGAAAAATAGCCGAAATCCCTCAGACGTCACGACGAAGTAGTGAGTTCAATCCAAAACGGTCGCTACATTTCCAAAAAGTACTTATGGGCTCGAAACGGACACTTCTTACAAAAGTTACGCTCCATTCTTCGTACGCCGACTATCCGAGCGTTCCAAATATAGAAGTGCTCGTTCATTCGAAAAATGGCCGAAATCCCTCAGACGTCACGACAAAGTAGTGAGTTCAATCCAAAACGGTCGCTACATTTCCAAAAAGTAATTATGCGCCCAAAACGAACACCGTGTGCAAAAGTTACGCTCAATTCTTCGTTCGCCGACTACCAGAGCGTTCCAAATATAGAAGTGCTCGTTCTTTCGAAAAATGGCCGAAATCCCTTATATGTCACGACGAAGTTGTGAGTTCAATCCAAAAGGGTCGCTACATTTCCAAAAAGTACTTACGGGCCCGAAACGGACACCGTGCGCAAAAGGTACGCTCAATTTTTCATACGCCGACTATCCAAGCCTTCCAAGTATAAAAGTGCTAATTCTTTCAGAAAATGGCTGAAATCCGTCATACGTCACGACGAAGTGGTGAGTTCAATCGAAAGCGGTCGCTACATTTCCAAAAAGTACTTACGGGCCCGAAACGGACACCGTGTGCAAAAGGTACGCTCAATTCTTCATACGCCGACTATCCAAGCCTTCAAGCATAGAATTGCTATTTCTTTCAAAAAATGGCCGAAATCCGTCATACGTCACGACGAAGTGGTGAGTTCGATCCAAAAGGGTCGCTACATTTCCAAAAAGTGCTTATGGGCCCAAAACGAACACCGTGTGCAAAAGTTATGCTCAATTCTTCGTACGCCGACTTTTCAAGCGTTCCAAATATAGAATAGCTCGTTCTTTCGAAAAATGGCCGAAATCCCTCGGACGTCACGACGAAGCAGTGAGTTCAATCCAAAACGCTCGCTACATTTCCAAAAAGTACTTACGGGCCCGAAACGGACACCGTGTGCAAAAGTTATGCTCAATTCTTCGTACGCCGACTTTTCAAGCGTTCCAAATATAGAATAGCTCGTTCTTTCGAAAAATGGCCGAAATCCCTCGGACGTCACGACGAAGCAGTGAGTTCAATCCAAAACGCTCGCTACATTTCCAAAAAGTACTTACGGGCCCGAAACGGACACCGTGTGCAAAAGTTATGCTCAATTCTTCGTACGCCGACTTTTCAAGCGTTCCAAATATAGAATAGCTCGTTCTTTCGAAAAATGGCCGAAATCCCTCGGACGTCACGACGAAGCAGTGAGTTCAATCCAAAACGCTCGCTACATTTCCAAAAAGTACTTATGGGCCCAAAACGGACACCGTGTGCAAACGTTACGCTCAATACTTTGTACGCCGACTATCCGAGCGTTCCAGATATAGAAGTGCTCGTTTTTTCGAAAAATGGCCGAAATCCCTCATATGTCACGACGAAGTTGTGAGTTCAATCCAAAAGGGTCGCTACATTTCAAAAAAGTACTTACGGGCCCGAAATGGACACCGTGTGCAAAAGGTACGCTCAATTCTTCCTACGCTGACTATCCAAGCCTTCAAACATAAAATTGCTATTTCTTTCAAAAAATGGCCGAAATCAGTCATACGTCACGACGAAGTGGTGAGTTCAATCCAAAAGGGTCGCTACATTTTCGAAATGTACTTATGGGCCCAAAACGGACACCGTGTGCGAAAGGTACGCTCAATTCTTCGTACGCCGACTATCCAAGCCTTCCAAGTATAAAAGTGCTAATTCTTTCAGAAAATGGCCAAAATCCGTCATACGTCACAACGAAGTGGTGAGTTCAATCGAAAAGGGTCGCTACATTTTTGAAATGTACTTATGGGCCCAAAACGGACACCGTGTGCGAAAGGTACGCTCAATTCTTCGTACGCCGACTATCCAAGCCTTCCAAGTTTAAAAGTCCTAATTCTTTCAAAAATGGCCAAAATCCGTCATACGTCACGATGAAGTGGTGAGTTCGATCCAAAAGGGTCACTACATTTCCAAAAAGTGCTTATGGGGCCCAAAATGAACACCGTGTGCAAAAGTTATGCTGAATTCTTCATACGCCGACTATCCGAGCGTTCCAAATATAGAAGTGCTCGTTCTTTCGAAAAATGGTTGAAATCCCTCTGACGTCACGATGAAGCAGTGAGTTCAATCCAAAACGGTCGCTACATTTCCAAAAAGTACTTATGGTCCCAAAACGGACACCGTGCGCAAAAGTTACGCTCAATTCTTCGTAAGCCGACTATCCAAGCCTTCCAAACATAAAACTGCTCATTCTTTCCAAAAATGGCCAAAATCCTTCATACGCCACGATGAAGTAGTGAGTTCAATCCAAAAGGGTCGCTACATTTCCAAAAAGTACTTATGGGCCCGAAACGGACACCTCTTGCAAAAGTTACGCTCAATTCTTCGTACGCCGACTATCCGAGCGTTCCAAATATAGAAGTGCTCGTTCTTTCGAAAAATGGCTGAAATCCCTCAGACGTGACGACGAAGTAGTGAGTTCAATCCAAAACGGTCGCTACATTTCCAAAAAGTACTTATGGGCTCGAAACGGACACTTCTTGCAAAAGTTACGCTCCATTCTTCGTACGCCGACTATCCGAGCGTTCCAAATATAGAAGTGCTCGTTCTTTCGAAAAATGGCTGAAATCCCTCAGACGTGACGACGAAGTAGTGAGTTCAATCCAAAACGGTCGCTACATTTCCAAAAAGTAATTATGCGCCCAAAACGAACACCGTGTGCAAAAGTTACGCTCAAATCTTTGTACGCCGACTACCAGAGCGTTCTAAATATAGAAGTGCTCGTTCTTTCAAAAAATGGCCGAAATCTCTCATATGTCACGATGAAGTTGTGAGTTCAATCCAAAAGGGTCGCTACATTTCCAAAAAGTACTTATGGGGCCAAAACGGACACCGTGTGCAAAAGTTACGCTCAATTCTTCGTACGCCGACTATCCAAGCCTTCCAAACATAAAATTGCTCATTCTTTCGAAAAATGGCCGAAATCCCTTATAGGTCACGACGAAGTTGTGAGTTCAATCCAAAAGGGTCGCTACATTTCCAAAAAGTACTTACGGGCCCGAAACAGACACCGTGTGCAAAAGGTACGCTCAATTCTTCATACGCCAACTATCCAAGCCTTCAAACATAAAATTGCTCTTTCTTTCAAAAAATGGCTGAAATCCGTCATACATCACGACGAAGTAGTGATTTCAATCCAAAAGTGTCGCTACATTTCCAAAAAGTACTTATGGGCCCGAAACGGACACCTCTTGCAAAAGTTACGCTCAATTCTTCGTACGCCGACTATTCGAGCGTTCCAAATATAGAAGTGCTCGTTCTTTTGAAAATGGCCGAAATCCCTCATATGTGACGACGAAGTTGTGAGTTCAATCGAAAAGGGTCGCTACATTTCCAAAAAGTAGTTACTGGGCCAAAACGGACACCGTGTGCAAAAGTTATGCTCAATTCTCCGTACGCCGACTATCCACGCCTTCAAACATAAAATTGCTCTTTCTTTCAAAAAATGGCCGAAATCCGTCATACGCCATGACGAAATAGTGAGTTCAATCCAAAAGGGTCGCTACATTTCCAAAAAGTACTTATTGGCCCAAAACGGACACCTCTTGCAAAAGTTACGCTCAATTCTTCGTACGCCGACTATCCGAGCGTTCCAAATATAGAAGTGCTCATTCTTTCGATAAATGGTCGAAATCCCTCATATGTCACTACGAAGTTGTGAGTTCAATCCAAAAGGGTCGCTACATTTCCAAAAAGTACTTACTGGGCCAAAACGGACACCGTGTGCAAAAGTTACGCTCAATTCTTCGTCTGCTGACTATCCAAGCCTTCCAAACATAAAATTGCTCATTCTTTCGAAAAATGGCCGAAATCCCTTATAGGTCACGACGAAGTTGTGAGTTCAATCCAAAAGGGTCGCTACATTTCCAAAAAGTACTTACGGTCCCGGAACGGACACCGTGTGCAAAAGGTACGCTAAATTCTTTGTACGCCGACTAACCAAGCCTTCAAACATAAAATTGCTCTTTCTTTCAAAAAATGGCCGAAATCCGTCATACGTCACGATGAAGTGGTCAGTTCAATCCAAAAGGGTCGCTACATTTCCGAAAAGTACTTATGGGCCCAAAACGGACCCCGTGTGCGAAAGGTACGCTCAATTCTTCGTACGCTGACTATCCAAGCCTTCCAAGTATAAAAGTGCTAATTCTTTCAGAAAATGGCCAAAATCCATCATACGTCACGATGAAGTGGTGAGTTCAATCCAAAAGGGTCGCTACATTTCCAAAAAGTACTTATGGTCCCAAAACGAACACCGTGTGCGAAAGTTATGCTCAATTCTTCGTACGCCGACTTTTCGAGCGTTCCAAATATAGAATTGCTCGCCCTTTCGAAAAATGGCCGAAATCCCTCAGACGTCACGACGAAGCAGTGAGTTCAATCCAAAACGGTCGCTACATTTCCAAAAAAGTACTTATGGGCCCAAAACGGACACCGTGTGCAAAAGTTACGCTCAATTCTTCGTACGCCGACTATCCGAGCGTTCCAAATATAGAAGTGCTCGTTCTTTCGAAAAATGGCCGAAATCCCTCATATGTGACGACGAAGTTGTGAGTTCAATCCAAAAGGGTCGCTACATTTCCAAAAAGTACTTACTGGGCCAAAACGGACACCGTGTGCAAAAGTTACGCTCAATTCTTCGTACGCCGACTATCCAAGCCCTCGAAACATAAAATTGCTTATTCTTTCGAAAAATGGCCGAAATCCCTTATAGGTCACGACGAAGTTGTGAGTTCAATCCAAAAGGGTCGCTACATTTCCAAAAAGTACTTACGGTCCCGGAACGGACACCGTGTGGAAAAGGTACGCTAAATTCTTCGTACGCCGACTATCCAAGCCTTCAAACATAAAATTGCTCTTTCTTTCAAAAAACGGCCGAAATCCGTCATACGTCACGACGAAGTGGTGAGTTCAATCCAAAAGGGTCGCTACATTTCCAAAAAGTGCTTATGGGCCCAAAACGAACACCGTGTCCAAAAGTTACGCTCAATTCTTCGTACGCCGACTATCCAAGTGTTCCAAATATAGAAGTGCTCGTTCATTCAAAAAATGGCTAAAATCCCTCAGACGTCACGACGAAGTAGTGAGTTAAATCCAAAACGATCGCTACATATCCAAAAAGTACTTATGGTCCCAAAACGGACACCGTGTGCAAAAGTTATGCTCAATTCTTCGTACGCCGACTATCCGAGCGTTCCAAATACAGAAGTGCTCATTCTTTTGAAAAATGGCCGAAATCCCTCATATGTCACGACGAAGTTGTGAGTTCAATCCAAAAGGGTCGCTACATTTCAAAAAAGTACTTATGGGGCCAAAACGGACACCGTGTGCAAAAGTTACGCTCAATTCTTCTTACGCCGACTATCCGAGCGTTCCAAATACAGAAGTGCTCATTCTTTTGAAAAATGGCCGAAATCCCTCATATGTCACGACGAAGCTGTGAGTTCAATCCAAAAGGGTCGCTACATTTCCAAAAAGTACTTATGGGCCCAAAACGGACACCGTGTGCGAAAGGTAGGCTCAATTCTTCGTACGCTGACTATCCAAGCCTTCCAAGTATAAAATTGCTAATTCTTTCAGAAAATGGCCAAAATCCTTCATACGTCACGATGAAGTGATGAGTTCAATCCAAAAGGGTCGCTACATTTCCAAAAAGTACTTATGGGCCCAAAACGGACACCGTGTGCGAAAGGTAGGCTCAATTCTTCGTACGCTGACTATCCAAGCCTTCCAAGTATAAAATTGCTAATTCTTTCAGAAAATGGCCAAAATCCTTCATACGTCACGATGAAGTGATGAGTTCAATCCAAAAGGGTCGCTACATTTCCAAAAAGTGCTTATGGGACCAAAACGAACACCGTGTCCAAAAGTTACGCTCAATTCTTCGTACGCCGACTTTCCGAGCGTTCCAAATATAGAAGTGCTCGTTCTTCCGAAAAATGGTCAAAATCCCTCAGACGTTACGACGAAGCAGTGAGTTCAATCCAAAACGGTCGCTACATTTCCAAAAAGTACTTATGGGCCCAAAACGGACACCGTGTGCAAAAGTTACGCTCAATTCTTCGTACGCCGACTATCCGAGCGTTCCAAATATAGAGGTGCTCGTTCTTTTGAAAAATGGCCGAAATCCCTCATATGTCACGACGAAGTTGTGAGTTCAATCCAAAAGGGTCGCTACATTTCCAAAAAGTACTTACTGGGCCAAAACAGACACCGTGTGCAAAAGTTACTCTCAATTCTTCGTACGCCGACTATCCAAGCCTTCCAAACATAAAATTGCTCATTCCTTCGAAAAATGGCCGAAATCTCTTATAGGTCACTACGAATTTGTGAGTTCAATCCAAAAGGGTCGCTACATTTCCAAAAAGTACTTACGGGCCCGAAACGGACACCGTGTGCAAAAGGTACGCTCAATTCTTCGTACGCCGACTATCCAAGCCTTCAAACATAAAATTGCTCTTTCTTTCAAAAAATGGCCGAAATCCATCATTCGTCACTACGAAGTAGTGAGTTCAATCCAAAAGGGTCGCTACATTTCCAAAAAGTACTTATGGGACCGAAACGGACACCTCTTGCAAAAGTTATGCTCAATTCTTCGTACGCCGACTATCCGAGCGTTCCAAATATAGAGGTGCTCGTTCTTTTGAAAAATGGCCGAAATCCCTCATATGTCACGACGAAGTTGTGAGTTCAATCCAAAAGGGTCGCTATATTTCCAAAAAGTACTTACTGGGCCAAAATGGACACCGTGCGCAAAAGTTACGCTCAATTCTTCGTACGCCGACTATCCAAGCCTTCCAAACATAAAATTGCTCATTCGTTCGAAAAATGGCCGAAATCCCTTATAGGTCACGACGAAGTTGTGAGTTCAATCCAAAAGGGTCGCTACATTTCCAAAAACTACTTACGGTCCCGGAACGGACACCGTGTGCAAAAGGTTCGCTCAATTCTTCGTACGCCGACTATCCAAGCCTTCAAACATAAAATTGCTCTTTCTTTCAAAAAATGGCCGAAATTCTTCATACGTCACGACGAAGTAGTGAGTTCAATCCAAAAGGGTCGCAACATTTCCAAAAAGTACTTATGGGCCCAAAATGAACACCGTGTGCAAAAGTTACGCTCAATTCTTCGTACGCCGACTATCCAAGCCTTCCAAACATTAAACTGCTCACTCTTTCCAAAAAAATGGCCAAAATCCCTCATACGTCACGATGAAGTAGTTAGTTCAATCCAAAAGAGTCGCTACATTTCCAAAAAGTACTTATGGGCCCAAAACGGGCACCTTGTGCAAAAGTTACGCTCAATTCTTTGTACGCCGACTATCCAAGCCTTCCAAACATAAAACTACTCTTTCTTTCCAAAAATGGCCAAAATCCCGCATACGTCACGACGAAGTAGTGAGTTTAATCCAGAAGGGTCGCTACTTTTCCAAAAAGTACATATCGGCCCAAAACGGACTCCTCTTGCAAAAGTTACGCTCAATTCTTCGTACGCCGACTATCCGAGCGTTCCAAATATAGAAGTGCTCTCTCTTTCGAAAAATGGCCGAAATCCCTCAGACGTCACGACGAAGTAGTGAGTTCAATCCAAAACGGTCGCTACATTTCCAGAAAGTACTTATGGGCCCGAAACGGACACCTCTTGCAAAAGTTATGCTCAATTCTTCGTACGCCGACTATCCAGGCATTCCAAAAATCGAAGTGCTCGTTCTTTCAAAAAATGGCCAAAATTCCCCAGACGTCACGACGAAGTAGTGAGTTCAATCCAAAACGGTCGCTACATTTCCAAAAAGTACTTATGGGCCCAAAATGGACACCGTGTGCAAAAGTTACGCTCAATTCTTCGTACGCCGACTATCCGACCGTTCCAAATATAGAAGTGCTATTTCTTTCGAAAAATGGCCGAAATCCCTCATATGTCGCGACGAAGTTGTGAGTTAAATCGAAAAGGGTCGCTACATTTCCAAAAAGTACTTATGGGGCCAAAATGGACATCGTGTGCAAAAGGTACGCTCAATTCTACGTACGCCGACTATCCAAGCCTTCAAACATAAAATTGCTCTTTCTTTCAAAAAATGGCCGAAATCCATCATACGTCACGATGAAGTAGTGAGTTCAATCCAAAAGGGTCGCTACATTTCCAAAAAGTACTTATGGGCTCGAAACGGACACCTTTTGCAAAAGTGACGCTCAATTTTTCGTACGCCGACTATTCGAGCGTTCCAAATATAGAGGTGCTCGTTCTTTTGAAAAATGGCCGAAATCCCTCATATGTCATGACGAAGTTGTGAGTTCAATCCAAAAGGGTCGCTACATTTCCAAAAAGTACTTACTGGGCCAAAACGGACACCGTGTGCAAAAGTTACGCTCAATTCTTCGTACGCCAACTATCCAAGCCTTCCAAACATAAAATTGCTCATTCCTTCAAAAAATGGCCGAAATCTCTTATAGGTCACGACGAATTTGTGAGTTCAATCCAAAAGGGTCGCTACATTTCCAAAAAGTACTTATGGTCCCGGAACGGACACCGTGTGCAAAAGCTACGCTCAATTCTTCGTACGCCGACTATCCAAGCCTTCAAACATAAAATTGCTCTTTCTTTCAAAAAATGGCCGAAATTCGTCATACGTCACGACGAAGTAGTGAGTTCAATCCAAAAGGGTCGCTACATTTTCGAAGAGTACTTATGGGCCCAAAACGAACACCGTGTGCAAAAGTTATGCTCAATTCTTCGTACGCCGACTATCCAAGCCTTCCAAACATAAAACTGCTCACTCTTTCCAAAAAATGGCCAAGATCCCTCATACGTCACGACGAAGTAGTGAGTTCAATCCAAAAGAGTCGCTACATTTCCAAAAAGTACTTATGGGCCCAAAACGGACACCTTGTGCAAAAGTTACGCTCAATTCTTTGTACGCCGGCTATCCAAGACATCCAAACATAAAACTGCTCATTCTTTCCAAAAATGGCCAAAATCCCTCATACGTCACGACGAAGTAGTGAGTTCAATCCAAAAAGGGTCGCTACTTTTCCAAAAAGTACTTATGGGCCTGAAACGGACACCTCTTGCAAGAGTTACGCTCAATTCTTCGTACGCCGACTATCCGAGCGTTCCAAATATAGAAGGGCTCTTTCTTTCAAAAAATAGCCGAAATCCCGCAGACGTCACGACGAAGTAGTGAGTTCAATCCAAAACGGTCGCTACATTTCCAGAAAGTACTTATGGGCCCGAAACGGACACCTCTTGATAAAGTTACGCTCAATTCTTCGTACGCCGACTATCCGAGCATTCCAAAAATCGAAGTGCTCGTTCTTTTGAAAAATGGCCGAAATCCCCCAGACGTCACGATGAAGTAGTGAATTCAAACCAAAACGGTCGCTACATTTCCCAAAAGTACTTATGGGCCCAAAACGGACACCGTGTGCAAAAGTTACGCTCAATTCTTCGTACGCCGACTATCCGACCGTTCCAAATATAGAAGTGCTCGTTCTTTCGAAAAATGGCCGAAATCCCTCAGACGTCACAACGAAGTAGTGAGTTCAATCCAAAATGGTCGCTACATTTCCAAAAAGTACTTATGGGCCCAAAACGGACACCGTGTGCAAAAGTTACGCTCAATTCTTCGTACGCCAACTATACGAGCGTTCCAAATATAGAAGTGCTCGTTCTTTCAAAAAATGGCCGAAATCAGTCATATGTCACGAAGAAGTTGTGAGTTCAATCCAAAAGGGTCGCTACGTTTCCAAAAAGTACTTATGGGGCCAAAACGGACACCGTGTGCAAAAGTTACGCTCAATTCTTCGTACGCCGACTATCGAAGCCTTCCAAGTATAAAAGTGCTAATTCTTTCAGAAAATGGTCAAAATCCGTCATACGTCACGATGAAGTGGTGAGTTCAATCCAAAAGGATCGCTACATTTCCAAAAAGTACTTATGGGTCCAAAACGGACACCGAGTGCGAAAGGTACGCTCAATTCTTCGTACGCCGACTATCGAAGCCTTCCAAGTATAAAAGTGCTAATTCTTTCAGAAAATGGTCAAAATCCGTCATACGTCACGATGAAGTGGTGAGTTCAATCCAAAAGGATCGCTACATTTCCAAAAAGTACTTATGGGTCCAAAACGGACACCGAGTGCGAAAGGTACGCTCAATTCTTCGTACGCCGACTATCGAAGCCTTCCAAGTATAAAAGTGCTAATTCTTTCAGAAAATGGTCAAAATCCGTCATACGTCACGATGAAGTGGTGAGTTCAATCCAAAAGGGTCGCTACATTTCCAAAAATATACTTATGGGCCCAAAAAGAACACCGTGTGCAAAAGTTACGCTCAATTCTTCGTACGTCGACTATCCGAGCGTTCCAAATATAGAAGTGCTCGTTCTTTCAAAAAATGGCCGAAATCACTCCAACGTCACGATGAAGTAGTGAGTTCAATCCAAAATGGTCGCTACATTTCTAAAAAGTACTTATGGGCCCAAAACGGACACCGTGTGCAAAAGTTACGCTCAATTCTTCGTACACCGACTATCCGAGCATTCCAAATATAGAAGTGCTCGTTCTTTCGAAAAAGGGCCGAAATCCCTCAGACGTCACGACGAAGTAGTGAGTTCAATCCAAAACGGTCGCTACATTTCCAAAAAGTACTTATGGGCCCAAAACGGACACCGTGGGCAAAAGTTACGCTCAATTCTTCGTACGCCGACTATCCGAGCGTTCCAAATATAGAAGTGCTCTTTCTTTCAAAAAAATAGTTGGAATCCCTCATATGTCACGACGAAGTGGTGAGTTCAGTCCAAAAGGGTCTCTACATTTCCAAAAAGTACTTATGGGGCCAAAACGGACACCGTGTGCAAAGGTTACGCTCAATTCTTCGTACGCCGACTATGCAAGCCTTCCAAATGTAAAATTGCTCATTCTATCGAAAAATGGCTGAAATCCCTTATAGGTCACGACGAAGTTGTGAGTTCAATCCAAAAGGGTCGCTACATTTCCAAAAGTACTTACGGGCCCGAAACGGACACCGTGTGCAAAAGGTACGCTCAATTCTTCATACGCCCACTATCCAGGCCTTCAAACATAAAATTGCTCTTTCTTTCAAAAAATGGCCGAAATCCTTCATACGTCACGACGAAGTAGTGAGTTCAATCCAAAAGGGTCGCTACATTTCCAAAAAGTACTTATGGGCCCGTAACGGACACCTCTTGCAAAAGTTACGCTCAATTCTTCGTACGTCGACTATCCGAGCGTTCCAAATATAGAAGTGCTCGTTCTTTCGAAAAATGGCAGAAATCCCTCATATGTCACGACGAAGTTGTGAGTTCAATCCAAAAGGGTCGCTACATTTCCAAAAAGTACTTACTGGGCCAAAACGGACACCGTGTGCAAAAGTTACGCTCAATTCTTTGTGCGCCAACTATCCAAGCCTTCCAAACATAACATTGCTCATTCTTTCGAAAAATGGCCGAAATCCCTCATAGGTCACGAGGAAGTTGTGAGTTCAATCCAAAAGGGTCGCTACATTTTCAAAAATTACTTACGGTCCGAGAATGGACACCGTGTGCAAAAGGTACGCTCAATTCTTCGTACGCCGACTATCCAAGCCTTCAAACATAAAATTGCTCTTTCATTCAAAAAATGGCCAAAATTCGTCATACGTCACGATGAAGTAGTGAGTTCAATCCAAAAGGGTCGCTACATTTCCAAAAAGTACTTATGGGCCCAAAATGAACACCGTGTGCAAAAGTTACGCTCAATTCTTCGTACGCCGACTATCCAAGCCTTCCAAACATAAAACTGCTCACTCTTTCCAAAAAATGGCCAAAATATCTCATACGTCACGACGAAGTAGTGAGTTCAATCCAAAAGAGTCGCCACATTTCCAAAAAGTACTTATGGGCCCAAAACGGACACCTTGTTCAAAAGTTACGCTCAATTCTTTGTACGTCGACTATCCAAGCCTTCCAAACATAAACCTGCTCATTCTTTCCAAAAATGGCCAAAATCCCTCATACGTCACGACGAAGTAGTGAGTTCAATCCAAAAGGGTCGCTACTTTTCCAAAAAGTACTAACGGGCCCGAAACGGACACCTCTTGCAAAAGTTACGCTCAATTCTTCGTACGCCGACTATCCGAGCTTTCCAAATATAGAAGTACTCTTTCTTTCGAAAAATAGCCGAAATCCCTCAGACGTCACGACGAAGTAGTGAGTTCAATCCAAAACGGTCGCTACATTTCTAGAAAGTACTTATGGGCCCGAAACGGACATCTCTTCCAAAAGTTACGCTCAATTCTTCGTACGCCGACTATCCGAGCATTCCAAAAATCGAAGTGCTCATTCTTTCAAAAAATGGCCGAAATCCCCAGACGTCATGACGAAGTAGTGAGTTCAATCCAAAACGGTCGTTACATTTCCAAAAAGTACTTATGGGCCCAAAACGGACACCGTGTGCAAAAGTTACGCTCAATTCTTCGTACGCCGACTATCCGACCGTTCCAAATATAGAAGTGCTCATTCTTTCGAAAAATGGCTGAAATCCGTCAGACGTCACAACGAAGTAGTGAGTTCAATCCAAAACGGTCGCTACATTTCCAAAAAGTTCTTTTGGGCCCAAAACGGACACCGTGTGCAAAAGTTACGCTCAATTCTTCGTACGCCGACTATCCGAGCTTTCCAAATATAGAAATGCTCGTTCTTTTGGAAAATGGCCGAAATCCCTCATATGTCACAACGAAGTTGTGAGTTCAATCCAAAAGGATCGCTACATTTCCAAAAAGTACTTATGGGCCCAAAACGGACACCGTGTGCAAAAGTTACGCTCAATTCTTCGTACGTCGACTATCCGAGCGTTCCAACTATAGAAGTGTTCGTTCTTTCGAAAAATGGCCGAAATCCCTCAGACGTCACGACGAAGTTGTGAGTTCAATCCAAAAGGATCGCTACATTTCCAAAAAGTACTTATGGGCCCGAAACGGACACCGTGTGCAAAAGTTACGTTCAATTCTTCGTACGCCGACTATCCGAGCCTTCCAAATATAGAAGTGCTCGTTCTTTCAAAAAATGGCCGAAATCCCTCAGACGTCACGACGAAGTAGTGAGTTCAATCCAAAACGGTCGCTACATTTCAAAAAAGTACTTATGAGCCCAAAACGGACACCGTGTGCAGAAGTTACGCTCAATTCTTCGTACGCCGACTATCCGAGCATTCCAAATATAGAAGTGCTAGTTCTTTCGAAAAATGGCTGGAATCCCTCATATGTCACGACGAAGTGGTGAGTTCAATCCAAAAGGGTCGCTACATTTCCAAAAAGTACTTATGGGGCCAAAACGGACACCGTGTGCAAAAGTTACTCTCAATTCTTCGTACGCCGACTATCCAAGCCTTCCAAACATAAAATTGCTCATTCTTTCGAAAAATGGCTGAAATTCCTTATAGGTCACGATGAAGTTGTGAGTTCAATCCAAAAGGGTCGGTACATTACCAAAAAGTACTTATGGGCCCAAAACGGACACCGTGTGCGAAAGGTACGCTCAATTCTTCGTACGCCGACTATCCAAGCCTTCCAAGTATAAAAGTGCTAAATCTTTCAGAAAATGGCCAAAATCCATCATACGTCACGATGAAGTGGTGAGTTCAATCCAAAAGGGTCGCTACATTTCCAAAAAGTACTTATGGGCCAAAAATAGACACCTCTCGCAAAAATTACGCTCAATTCTTCGTACGCCGACTATCCAAGCCTTCAAACATAAAATTGCTCTTTCTTTCAAAAAATGGCCGAAATTCGTCATGCATCACGACGAAGTAGTGAGTTCAATCCAAAAGGGTCGCTACATTTCCAAAAAGTAGTTATGGGCCCAAAACGGACGCCATGTACGAAAGGTACGCTGAATTCTTCGTACGCCGACTATCCAAGCCTTCCAAGTATAAAAGTGCTAATTCTTTCAGAAAATGGCCAAAATCCGTCATACGTCACGATGAAGTGGTGAGTTCAACCCAAAAGGGTCGCTACATTTCCAAAAAGTACTTATGGGCCCAAAACGAACACCGTGTGCAAAAGTTACGATCAATTCTTCGTACGTCGACTATCCGAGCGTTCCAAATATAAAAGTGCTCGTTCTTTCAAAAAATGGCCGAAATCCCTCCGACGTCACGACGAAGTAGTGAGTTCAATCCAAAACAGTTGCTACATTTCTAAAAAGTACTTATGGGCCCAAAACGGACACCGTGTGCAAAA
This sequence comes from Olea europaea var. sylvestris, assembly GCF_002742605.1. NCBI lineage: Eukaryota > Viridiplantae > Streptophyta > Magnoliopsida > Lamiales > Oleaceae > Olea > Olea europaea. Next base: position 31 of record NW_019263036.1, on the reverse strand, counting down.
GTTACGCTCAATTCTTCGTACGCCGACTATC
>NW_019263035.1:14789-19411 GCF_002742605.1 Olea europaea var. sylvestris | reverse complement strand
GAGGATGTCACATTGAGCCAGCTTTCTTTAAAAACTTTTCTAATTATCAGAATCACTTTCATAAAATTAGCTAGACGAGGTCCAAAAACTATTTTTAAATCTCAAAAGCTCATTTAAAATTTTTAAAAGTCATGCCAAACGATTGTATAATTCCTTAAATTATTTTTTATTTATATTTTTGTGAATTTTATTTTTTGTTTTTATTTATATATAATTTAAATAAAATAAACTTGCTTGGTTTAGATCCATTCAGAGGGAACAAAAAATTTCGTGTTATTATTTTAAGTCTGTCTTGATGAACATTTCAAAATTTTATTTTGTCCATATCCTTGTCCCCATAAGAAACAAGAATAATGCTGTGCCCCGCACGTATGAGAGAGAAGAGACGGATATGGCTCGCAAACCAAGTTGGCGTGTTTTTCGTTCATAATCCTCAAATCTATTTAATCCAACAATCTTGGATTGATAGATACGTTTGTCAATAAACACACAAGGAGTGGAAGTGAGTACGATGGCGGGTGAAAGCCAATGCAGGGGAGAATATATGGGATCCCAAAAAAATTCAACTTCGCAGAAATATTCTCGTTCCATGTCGATCACAGGAAAGTTGCTTATTTCTAATTGAACTTCTGTGGCTGTTATATCATTTTAATTGTGTTTGTCTGGTTCTTGTAGAAAAAGAAATTTTAATTCATTATTTCAAATTGTGTATTTTGATGGGTGTGGTGATTTCTATGTTGTTCATAAATTTTTGATGGATTTGATAGAAAGGAGTGCATTGCAGATGAATGTGGTTGTAATGGGCTTATCAATTATCACAAGCATGGACTTTGAACAGGCTTCCCTTTTTAGGGTATCAGTTTATCCAAATTTAAACCCATTTTACAAAGTTTTTCAGCAAGAATATAGAGAACTAAGGAAAAGCTAAGCTCTAAAGATTGGTATTTCGAACCACAGCGGGTAGAAGGTGAAGCTTCTTTCTTTAATTTGAGTTTTGACATACAAGCTTCTTGTGCCAGAGACTGCAAATATTGAGGAGGGTTAGAAAGATGGTGTCTTGTTTAAATAGTTAAGCCATGAGGGCAGAGACGAGAAGCTAAAAGGTTTAAATGGGCTTGAAATCATCTCCAAGTGAATAAACTGAAAAGTTTAATTTGATATCCTTTTCTAATTTTTCTGGTTAAGAGAAGGTGGTTATTCTTTCTTTTCATGGAGCTGGATTTGCTTGCATAGGCTCTATGTTCTCATTTATGAAGGCTTTACCCATTTACATAATAAATCTTGGCTCTGACGTGCAGTCATGACTCATGGACTACGTTCTTGCGGAGAATTTTTTAATTCTTCCCAGAATTTGAAGAATAAAAAGTCACAAAGATAATGACTAGTGCCCTATGATGGTGAAATTGCGAGTGGATTCACACACTTAATTATAATGAATATTTTTCACTTTAAAGTTAGCAAATCATGTGTGACTGCAGCCTTCAAAAGTTTTCTTTGGTATCTATATAAAAAATTCTCTTTGTTCACTAACTTGTAAAATAGCTTCTAGTTGACTTGTTGGAACATGTGATGGAGTAGTGGGTACTCGAGGGTATGAGGGACTTACGAAACCAGAAGAATGCTCTCTCTCAATTTTATGGTCTCTTCATTATTTCCTATTCTGATTATGATTTTGTTAAATAATCATTTCAAAGATCGATCCAAAAGGTGAATAAATTCTTTTAATTTCATCATTAATCGTGTGACAATTACTTTACCAGTGCTATAGACCATACCTATAAAGGTTGGAAATAGCAAAACAACTCCAGTAGGGAGAATAATGCTTATCTTCTTCTTCCATTATTGTTTCCATACTCCATTTCAAATAACTGCACGTGTGTGAGAGTGGGAGAATGCTGTTGGTTTTTAGATACGTTTGTCATTATGTTCTTAGATAGTTGTTGCTTCTCATATGCGGTCAAAATGGAGAATTCCTGCAGTACCTAGTTTCATCTTCACATATTTTTGGAAAACAGCTTTATTTTTCTCTAATCTAATATCATTCGTCCTTGGCAAGAACGAGGAATAATAAATTTGACTTCTAAAAGCTTGGCAATTTTTTATTTTATTTTTTATAGATATGATTGTAATAAAGGAACAAGATAATGATGAATGAAGTTAGCATTAAGCAGGTTCAACAGGGAATACTTAAGAGATACAATTGAGTCTCTTGTATACAACCAAGTACAAACCCTCCAACTCGCCCAAACAAAAACACCAAAACAGGAGGTGTAAACGGGTAAAGTTGATGCAAGTCTTTATAGAAATTCTGCAATGCTGTCCAACGTTCAGGTTTTTCCCCAAGGTTCTTCTGGGGGAACATTAACATTCTATGCATATGGCCCAAAAGAAAATGTCATGGTGCATCCCTGCTGCAATCTAATTTTAGGAAAAATAAAATGTATTCAGATTTTACTTCTAATAAAGGAGTCTTATTTATGTTCCCTTCAGCTGTAACATTCTTTACTTCTGCAGGACTCCATGCAAAGCATCAGCAAGAGCTAGAAAATTTGATGCTGACGACCCAACCTACAAAAACATTAAAGCTATTCATTCTAGCTGTCATACAATATGTCAGGCGATCAATATCATACGTTTTGTCACACAGTGGCAGGCTTATGCTTTTGAGTTCCATTGTTATTTTAGCGGTGGTACTTCTTGTGACTATTGATGGTCCTCATGAGAAGGTAATTGAAATTCTCTATTTGTTAAGTTTTTTAGCTTGGCCAAGTAAGCAAATGGAAACTTATTGATATCATTGGGTTGGAATTATAAATTCACATTACTCTCTAGGATGACCCCTGTTATATCAGTTTGTTGGTTGATTTTGTCTATTCTATTGAAATTCAAGGCTCCATATTTTTATTTCAGGAGAGGAAAATATTTTTTATTGGTTGTCCATCTCTGATTCCAATTTCTTGCTTTATTTTGTGATGACGTATTTGATGCATCTTAGATTATTGTTCATAATGGCTATATGTCATTCTTATGTTTGTGCAGCATGTTGAGGAAGTTCTACATTATATACAGTTCGGATTATGGTGGGTGGCTCTTGGTGTTGCATCTTCCGTTGGTCTCGGTAAGCAAATCAATTATAGACAAACATTTTCCTAGAAATTCCTCGTTAAAACGATAGATTACTTTTAGGCATCTTCATAGTGGATGATAAAATCTTTGTGCCTGACATTATTATGAGTGATTTTAAATTATTTTCTGCTGAAGATGCATCAAGATATCTCATTCGGAAATCAGTCCCATAATTTTTTTGGAAGTATCTATCTACATTGAAATGCCTTTACTGAATTTTTTTGAACTTATTTTGGTGTTTCACTACTTGCAGGCTCTGGGCTGCACACATTTGTGCTCTATCTGGGACCCCATATTGCGTTATTCACTATAAAAGCAATTCAATGTGGCCGAGTTGACATCAAAAGTGCTCCATATGATACCATACAATTAAAAAGAGGCCCTTCATGGCTTGGCAAGGATTGTGCAGAATTTGGGCCACCATTGTTTTTGTCGTCGCATGGTGCCCAGATTCCACTTAGCAGCATATTGCCCCAGGTCCAACTAGAGGCAATTCTCTGGGGCCTTGGGACTGCACTTGGCGAACTTCCCCCATATTTTATTTCAAGAGCAGGTATAACTTGTCATGTTTTTTTTTGCATGGACACTTCAAATAAAGTGGTGTATCCGTTTTTGACACGCGTTGTGTCGTGTTAGATTAACACTCCCCGGACACTTTACTTTAGTCATTTTTCTTTCTTTGACACCATTAATACATGGTTTAACTCAAAATTTATCATAATACTACAAATAGGTACTCTCATTTAAAAGATTTCAACAAGAAAACTAACGAGTATAAAACCAAAGTTATACTGTCAATGAAGAATTTAAATTTAATCAATGCGTCAACGACTTGTTGTGTCGATAATTTTTGGAAAATCACGTCACTTGTCGGAAACACTTACCCATGTTGGTGCATCATAGGTTAGGTTTTTATAGTTCTCTATCTACAGCAGAGTTCTTTTGTAGCTTGGATATTTAGATGGAAAATGTATTTGTTATTATTGAGGATAGACTCTTCTTAGGATGTGTATACATATGAATACAAGAAATTGAGTTAACACTGGCAGAGATAGAGCGTAGGCAGGGGCCACAGTCAATCATGAAATCTTCTCACACTCTTGGTTGTACTTGATGTATGGTGAAATCTTTGGCTTCCTTTTAAGTTATAACTCATATTCTACACTATAGAGGTCTTTAATAATAATTAGCTTCAATTTAGTAATAAAAAGGTATTAGATGTTGGTGTATAACATACTTAATAACTTTATACCTGCTGCCTGCATCTGAACACTAAATTGATCGTGCGATCTTATATGAACTGAATGCATTGTAAATTTAATTTGTACAGGTTAGCTTCTTGTTATTTGTTTTACCGACAAGATACATCTTGAGAGCTTAAGGTCCTTAAACATATCTTGTTCTTTCTACAGCAAAGATTTCTGGTGGTAAAGTGAATGCCATTGAAGAAATTGATGCTTCCCCTGCCAAAGATAATGGATTCATATGTGCCCGTC
>NW_019263035.1:4751-14643 GCF_002742605.1 Olea europaea var. sylvestris | reverse complement strand
TATGGAATACGGTGGTGTGGTTCATGCTAATGAACCTTTTTGTTCAGATTGTGAATGCAACTGCACAAAGGTATCTTAAAAAACAGCAAGAGAAGGACATAGCTTTTTTGATGAACAAGTCATCAAAACATTCTGATGACACTGATAATTCATCTGGATGAAATTTAAAATTCAATTTTCCTCTTTTTTATTACGATTAGGAGTAGAGTTTAGTGTCAGCTATTCGTCAACATTGAAGCCCCTGGTAGTTTATGCATCTGTGCAAGTCCCCATTTGATACTTCAGGAGAAAACAGAGGTAGCATGATCATTTGTTCTGTGTAATCTGAGACTGAGGGAGGTAGATATATTTAAGGGGAAATCATAAGCCATTGTTAACGGTTTGAGGTCTCAATTTTAAACTCTGTGATGTTTTTTGACACAGCAAGCCAAATTATTCTGCTTCTTGTGGATGATATTATTTACTTGAAAATATTTGATTTGTGCACATAATTAAACTAAATTTAAAATGAGGATGGTAAACTTCATCTTCTCTTCACAATTCCTTCCCCCATAATCCTGATTTGTCCCAAGTAGAAACCTTTGAGGCGCAGCTGAAGTTTGGTGGTTGTGGATGAGGTGCAAATAGTGGTGGTGAGATGGAGGTAAAGGTGGTGAGTTGTGAATTTGAGATGACGGTGGCAATTTGGAAGGTGCCAATGGTGGTGGAGTGAGGTGGAATGATGTGACAAGAGTGATTGTGATCAGTTAATTGGATAATTGTGATTTGTTTATGTAATTTGTGACTAAAAATAATTTGTATCCTATTAAATGTGTGATTTAAGATTAAAATAAGTTGTTGTGCTCCATAAATTGTGTCTTTGCGACTGTACTTGTATGATTTGTAATTAGTATGGGATCGTGATCATAAATTTTGTATTATTATAAATGTGACATATTTGATTTAATTATAGGTCACAATACTTTATCTGATATCACAAAATTTGATTACTTGATTTTTTAAAGAAAATTGACAAGTTTATTAGACAAATCCGTCTTTTCGAATTTGTCATTTTTAGACAAGTGCGTCTCTTCAATTATAGACAGACTCTAATAGACATATTCGAATTTGTCATTTTTAGACAAGTGCGTCTCTTCAATTATAGACAGACTCTAATAGTTATGTCTATTATGGAGTCTTTGTGTACATATATCTTTTCAAAATAAGGTCTCCACATTCTGCAGTGTGTGTAGTTCGTATCGATTCATCCCTACATTCTAAAACTTCTGTACTTTAGTCCAAAATAATTTCTATATGGATTGAGTTCACTTTTCTTAATGAAGAGAGTTCTCTGTGTCATTTAGTTCGATGTTTTCATAATTTGAAATACTTCTATCACAAGAAGTGATAATTGTATCTTGAGAGACGTGTGCTGATAAGCAATTTCAACTTATGGAGAAATGTTTCGTCTTTTGACTCGATTGAATTTCTTTTTTCTACACTTCTAGTTCTACATTCTGTAAGTCAAAACTGTCTAAAATTCTGCTTATGAAAAAATTTAAAGTAGAATATGTTTATGGGTCAATTTAACCAACAGATATAGTTGTATATAGGATTCTTTGGTCATGGGTAGAATAAATTTCACTAGTATTTGACAAAAACTAAATTTGGTGACATACAAATTATAATTTTTTTTTCCTGTTTTAATCATGTTTAATCTAAAAATAAGACATGATAATGAAAACTCAATTTACGTAGTAGAATAAGAAGATGAGTTCACGATACTAAATTTGAGAGTGATAATGAAAAAAACGAGATGGATTAAATTTCAGTAATAATCTTGTGATGAAATAGACATGTCTTGAAGATACAGACCACTTGCACATGAATAGTAATATCCTATTAAAGGTTCCATGAAAATGGATTTGGATTTAAGCCTCTCCTCGCAATTTAGGTGGAAAGCAAAGGACTCCTCCTATTCTATCTCGACCAAGTCTTTGGGTGAATTGGATCTCGACCAAGTCTTTGGGTGAATTGGATTGCTACACAAAATTTTCTAGTGACATTTTAGTATGAGTTGTTAATGTAGATTTTGAAATAATCACGAGAAATAAAATTTTGTGGAGAAACTTTTTTCATGTGAATTGAACACCTTAGCTTTTCATCCCATTGGCGTTGGTCTTCGATGGATAATTTCTTATTAAGTTGTCCACCTAATGCAAAATCTTTTGAAACTGATATGATAAGATGTCGAGAGATTACAATCATGATTAAACAAGTTCAATCAAACCAATTAATAAATTAAGGGCTAGTTTGAACCACATTATTTTAAAAAATGCATTATTAAACAGTGATTTGATATCATTTCAACTACACATTCTTCAATAAAATAATATTACACGTAAATCAAAAAAATTTCCTTATTTTTTAACCACACATTTTCCATCAATACACTATTCAAGAATGTATTATTACCAAAATAATGTGGTTCAAACACCCCCTAAAAAGTAAAAACCTTTGACCTAAGTATCATATGATTTGGTGGCTCTAGTATATTGGATTGCATTCTTAGTGATCGAGAGAGTCAAACTCGATTTTGTTGCTTTACCATGAAAGTATATGAGAAAAAATGTCACGACAAAAAACACGAGTGAATGAATGACTCAGCGGAATAGATGATGTAATACAACTTGATTGTTGTGAAGATCAAAACAATGTTTACTCAATATTTAAGAATATAATTTATATCTCTTTCCCATTATAGAAATGATTGTTATTTAAAATTTCTTCCACGTGATAAATATGATATTAATTCCTATTGACCACGTGAATTGGTCCCTCCACGTGACCAATAATGAGCTATTTCACGTGTCCCTCTCTGCATGCAATAACAAACGGTGAGGCGTATATGGCTGGTACCAACGGTTGTGGTGGCGACCACATACATCATGATGATCAAGTCAGTCGATGGTCGTGGTGACGATGGTGCTAGAATGTGCGATACTCAAAAGGGGAGGAGAAAATATCTTTACTTGGCCATGGAATTCTTACCTTATTCATGGCCAAACCCTTGGTATTTATAGGTAAAGTGCACCGTTAGATGCATGACACGTGTAATCATTGGACGTGAGGCATCTGCACGGAGGCGTTCATCAATCGCTTCTTAGGTGGGCAGACAATTATTTTTTTTTTATTCTGATATGGCAAAAACGACACATCAATCATTCCTCAAGATTTATAGAAGATCTTGGCTTAGGGATGTCAACGAGTTGAGCTGAAACTTGAGGTTCGAGCTCGGCTCGATTAAAATTGTTGAGCTTTTTTTCGGGCCCAAGTCGGGCCGAGCAAAAGCTAGCCCGTTTCTCTCTCTCTTTTTTTAAGCTGTTGTATATATATATTTAGGGTTACAATATTTTATGGAAATTTTATAAATAACAATTGACTCCAGCAGCTTCCACGATCTTTTATGGTAGCAAAGAATGAGCTTTCATGATAATTGAGAAAATCAAAGCGGGGCCAGCGATTTAAGAGTAGTGAATCTTTGCATTCCCCAGGGACCTCGACTAATAGATTATTTCCACTTGCGATCTTTTTCTCTTTGTGTTATTGAGAAATTCATGGGGGAGGGGTCATCGATTTATGAGTAGTAGAATTTTAGAATTTTTGCATTCCTCCAAGAGGAAGAAACTTATAATATCGTAGCCATTCATAGTTATTTTGGCCGATTATGAACTAGAATTTCTATTTGTAGTCTATGTTTTTCACACTAGTTTTCGTTAAGTACTTACTAGGAAAAGAAATAATCAACAAATTGAACCTCGAACACGAATAATTTGTTCTTGAATCTCACACTAATATATAACAGTGAATCATCTTTATCACTGACGTTGTAAATTTAGCAAATAATCAACAAATTGAACTCATAGAAATTAGATCCCAAGCATAAAGAAAATATATATATATATATATATATACTCTAGGTGCATTTGCTACAATTTTACTGGAAGGAGTCACTAATACTGGGAGTTAAATATGTCAAACAGAATGACTACTATCGCCATGACCCATAATATCACAAGATCCAAATGGTTTCAAGTTCTGGATCATGTGAATTACAAAAGAAAAATCAATAGAAAATTCAAAGATGCTAGGTGATAGGGATCCTAAAATATATATTTTGAAGAGTTAATTTCAACAATAATCTTTCAGATGTTACTTCAATTTAAATTTGTTGTAGTCTTATATTTTGAGACTCTTTAATTTTGATTTCTAAATTGAGCTTCCAACTTAAGTTAGATTAGGTGAAAAAAAAAAAAAAAAAACTATATAGCCATTGTTTAGTTTAGATAAAAATCAGATTTTTCTTACATTTCGATAAAAGTAGATAAATTTTATGGTTGAAAAATTGTGAATTACATAAAATATATGATAAAAATCAATTGCTAATTTTGATGTAGATTTTAATTCAATTTTCCAGCTATTTTTGATGTACACCGATACCCTTATTGAGTAGACCACATTTTTCTCTCTAATTTCTTCCAATTTCTCCATTTTTAGACGATAAGAGTGCCATGACCAACCAAGCCTCGTTATACTCAAACTTATCATGGTTGTTCACAATATGAGACATCTCTATATCTATATTTAATGGGGACTGTTCCTCTTATCAAGATTTTTGACAAATACTTTTGACAATTGAACCTCTCCCCAACATTAAAGACCCGTCTATCCACACTATACACCCGTAGCACCTACCTAAATAATCTCTTTCAAAAATATGACTGAATAAGAGTATCCATCCTGCAGCTTTCTAGTTTCACATAATTTTCTAGTTTTCTGTGATAAACAATTTTTATTTTTATTTATTATTATTATTATTATTATTTTAAAGTTTTTGACATGATTATATAAAAAATATATATGGTTGGAGCCTAGGAGGAACCTCCCCTATATATGTGGACCTTCCAAATTAAAATTTTCGATTTGGAAATTTTAAGGGATTTAATTTTATATATATATGTATTGACACCATAGTTAGTTGTAATATAGTTGGCACAACTTTTAGTTGGCTTGTTATACAGTTGGCACAGCTTTTAGTTTGCTATTTATAAGTCTTGTAGATGTACATACAATTCATTGACTCAAATGAGAAATTACTTTTCTTCCCCAATATGGTATCAGAGCCCTTCCGTGGATTTCAAGATTGATTTGTTCAAATGAGTCACCATTTTGAAGGGGATTGTTAAGGAATGTGTTATCCCACATCGATTTAATACTGAAATAAATACTAATTTATAAAGATTTTGAATTTTTCCACCTTATTAAGATGGACCCCAAGTTTTAATATATATATATATATATATGTGTGTGTGTGTGTGTGTGTGTGTGTGTGTGAGAGAGAGAGAGAGAGAGAGAGGGGGGGGTTCATCCTACCATATAACATTTTTTCATATAATCATGTAAAAAATTTTGAAGGGGGGACGTCTGTATCAAATATCAGACAAATGATGTTTGGTGCAAGAATTTTTTATATTTTAAGTACTGTTCCAAAATTATAAAATTCAATAAAAGTGGATTTTGAATGAGAATCAAATAAACGTTTAATGTTTAAGATAATATTCCTATTCACCCGTTTCATCAATTTTCGTCGTTAACATAAACATTTCCATAATTAAGACAGTAGCTGTCACCTTAATATGGGGATTATTAACGCCCATTATCTCACAAACTAAATGAGGGAAAAAAAAAATCTTGGCTAGAAGCCTAAGATACTCTATTAATGGTCCCAAGCTTTACGAATCGTATAAAAAATAAATAAATAAATAAATGAATAAGATGTGCCGGGTTGGTAAGTAGCAAAGTGGTAGCTCTTTCATTATCTTCCTCAAAGCACAGTCATCTATGCCAACCACCCCTCTTTTATTCTTTACTAACTTCTTTATTCCACTTAATCATCTGCCATTTTTGGCATTCCTCACTCACTCAACTCCGGCAATGAAGCTCAATTTTCGAGGAACTCTATGCCATACTATAATCCATCTAATGATCAAGTTTGTTGTGTGAGCAAAATGCGAGAATGATAACCCTACAAGAAGAGAAAATCGTTATGTATAACCTTGTAAATGATTATTATATCTTTTATTACTAAAACAAACGATGATTACCTCATAACTAGCGTAAATGAATCAATATTATACAAACTACATATATAGAACCAAATACAATTAATATCTAGATGTTAATAGCTTGTACAACTCGAGAGGCGAATAAATTATTAAAATTCATTGCAAAAATTCTCATTCTGACGTTCAACTTGCATTGAGGAGTCTTTATGTTGTTTATAGCCTAGGTCCTTCTCTTGGATTGAGACATGATTTAGTGCATGTTAACTTAGTTTTTATACGATATAGAAAGTAAAAAAATAATGTAATGCTTTGTGATAAATCATTATTATGGTCGAAAAGAAGTTTTGCTAAAACATGAAAAATCCAAATCCGACTAATTATTTGCATAACTATAAAAATCCTAAGAAAAAATATTAATTATATAATATCTCGCACTATGATTTATATCATTCTATGATTAATTTACAACCTAAACAATTCCTAGGAAAAAGTTAAAATATTTTGCACTATGACAGATAATGCCGATCATTATATGATTAATTTACAACCTAAATAATCACAAGATAATATTAAATTAAACAAACTAAACGTGCAATGATTTAATACTATACATACAATGTTACTAAATCAATAAGATCCAATCAAGTGCATTATTCTAAAAATATATTGCTAAAATTAAGCCAATCCACATGCTAATTGGACTTACATAGAAACATTCACCTCCCTTGTATAAGCAACTACTCAAATCACATTAAAGAATATACTAGTAACAAGTATAAACGCCAAAAGAGAAAAGAGACATAATTTTTGTCCAATCATAAAACTTTCTTTTATTTTTCCCACAAGATTTTGGTGAAGACAAAATAAAATTCACGAGCTTGTTTACAATTTGTATTCATAATTTCATATAGCACAGTTGCAGTCAAATAAGATAAGCTAAGAAGTATATTGTTTTTGAATTTTTCTCCAAATATCAAATTGGCAATGTTGAATCCAATGTAAAGCCAGCAGAAGTCACAACCTAGGATTTTGATTCTGTGTGTGTGTGTGTGTGTATTTATGTTTATGTGGGTTTGAGAGAGAGAGAGAGAGAGAGAGAGAGAGAAGCCGTCGAAGAGGGAAGACGAAAAAAAACAGTCAACCATTGATATACACGTGTATAGATGTGGGGTGGTTTTACACATAACCCTACACCCTATCCATTTCATATTCCTGTCTATATAACTCCTCCTATCCAATGCATTCTGCTCATACTCCATATCTCATTTCACTAAAATTCTTGGTTTTCTTCTTAACGATATTTCAGAAAGGAATACATATAATATAGGTATTCAGCCTGAGAATCAGCCATGGCAGGAGGAGGTTTTACCGCGTCGTCCGGCACGGGAGGCACAGATTTCGAGGCCAAGATTACTCCTATAGTCATAATCTCTTGTATAATGGCCGCCACAGGAGGACTCATGTTTGGCTATGATGTTGGTGTTTCAGGTTAACTTCTAATCTTTTTTCAGATTTTTTTTTTTTTTTTAATCTAAACTTAATAATTTTACTTTGTATTGACCTTTGATCTTCTTTCTCACACACACACACACACAGAGTAATATACAACATATCATTACTCTGTAATCTGTACACATATCAGAAAAATCTACATGTGCCTCAGGAAGAGTTTGGTACACCTACTTGTTTAGTAGGTTGATGTTCTATAAGATCGACCCAAGTGGTCGAGCCTGTGTCCTAATTCATGGTGGTCCGAACATTGTTTTCCCAAAACTCGTTTAGAAGTTGAGCATACATTTAGTATGGTCCAGTGCCATTAGTTTTCGTGTTAACGTACCAATTTATTCGTAGTCAACTAAAGAAAATAGTTCCTCTTTAATATGGCTCTGTCATTTTCTATTGTAATACAGGTGGTGTTACATCAATGGATGATTTCTTGAAAAAATTCTTCCCAGTGGTGTATAGGAGGACAAACGACTCTGGAATAAACAGTAATTACTGCAGATATGATAATCAAGGGCTTCAACTATTTACATCTTCGTTATATTTGGCTGGTTTAACAGCAACTTTCTTTGCTTCATACACAACAAGAAGGCTTGGCAGGAGATTAACTATGTTAATTGCTGGGGTTTTCTTCATAATTGGGGTCGTTTTTAATGCTGCAGCTCAAAATCTTGCTATGCTGATTATTGGCAGGATTTTACTCGGATGTGGTGTTGGTTTTGCTAATCAGGTAATTTCTAAATTCTGCTATTTACGTTTTTAGGGGATAAAATAATAAATTTTTAGACGAACAAAAGAAGGAAATACGAAACCTTGAATTTTTTTTTATTTTTATTTTTTGCCCATGTTGTGATTATAGTTGTTAGTGGATCAATATTTAAACTGCACTGTTAAAGTAGCAGCATATGATAAATTTTAGTTATTCGTATGTTGTAGATGAGCCTAATATATCATAATTGCTTTTACTATCTTACATTAATAGCTGGCATTTTTTATAATATTAAAAACACAGGTTATAATTAAATAAAAATATCTTACACAAAAATATAGAATAATACTATTTATTTAAAATTGGTGATGAATATTTCTTTACAATTAATTGGTATTAATGGATAAATTTATTTTTAATATACATATTTGTCACTTAATTTCCACTTAAAACAGGTGTTTATCTGGTAGATGTAATTGCCTTTTTTCGTATCTCCACATATATAGCTTTCGTTTTATAGTAGAAATGTGGTAACAAATAAAATTATATAATTACTTATCAAATATATCATAACTGCTTTTATTGTCTGTGCATTTATAGTTGTCATTTTATATAATAAAAGTGGAGTTATAAATAAAAGTTACTTTAATTTGTCATGGTGATTATTTTCAACGTCTACTAAAATTTGAGTAAAAATCCACGGCTTAAATCCAACCATGGGTGCAGAAATTCATTCGTTTTGATTCCTTTTGAATCTTGTACTAGCCTTGAGTCATTGTCACGTTCAACCTCTATCTTTTCACAATTTCCTAAATCACACGTGATTAAGATTTCAGCATAAAAAACAAAGCTGAGTATCAATCATCTTGGCTCCCACTTCGACTTATATTTGATGAAGATTAAAATATTATTATACTAACACGATCACACTTACAACAAATACTTAATCATTTTACGGTGGAAAAATGCCAATGATACATAAACTTGACTTTATATAGCTAGCAATCTTCTAGATTAGTTAAATTTTTTAAATTTTATTTTGTTCACTGAAGGTATTATTGATCGTACGTCTCCTCTTGAGTTTAATATTATTTTTGCGTTAATAAATAATCCACATGCTCGGTGGATGTATATACTTATTTTTATGCTGTAATTATTTGCTAGAAAGATGATAGATATTTTATATATTTTAAATTTCAATCTCTTACAATTATATCAAAATGTTAATGCTACACGTCTTCATCAGACTTTGCCAGTCAAATTTTATGAGCTTTCAAGTTTGAAATATTGTGTATGAATTTCAGGCCGTTCCTCTGTTCTTATCAGAGATTGCACCAACAAGAATACGTGGTGGCCTCAACATCTTATTTCAACTTAACGTCACCATTGGCATTCTTTTCGCCAACCTTGTCAATTACGGCACTGCAAAGTAAGTCTCATTCCCTTGTATTAATTTTCTTTGATTTTAATATTACGTTGAGATGGATAGTTAATGAAGGTGCTATATGAGTGTCAATTACATTGATTGTACTTTTTAATGTCATCACAACTAAATTATTTCATTTTTAGTCAAAGA
>NW_019263035.1:0-1691 GCF_002742605.1 Olea europaea var. sylvestris | reverse complement strand
AAATCTCGATATGGCAGGACGGTAAGGGACAAGCAATCATTCATTCTCACGGGTTCTGTTATCTCTCTTCTAGTTCCATCCTTGGCTAGTAGATAAGCATCTAAAGGGTTCACCAAGTCACTACTAGATCCTTGAGCACTGCCTTCACCATGTTCATTAGAATCGGACACATTACCACTTGCTTTACCATTTTCATTTTCACCCTAGCCCTCATTAAAGAGTTCAACAGAGGACTCTTGCTCTACATGCAATCTGCTCCTTTCTTCCTTTTTCACTTTCATGGACTTCACTAGAGATCAAAGCATCTCAGTTTCATTAAAGATTACATTTCTATTGATTATCATCTTAAAACCCTTATTGTCTTTCACCCAAAGCTTATACACTTTCACTCTTTTTGGGTATCTCATGAAAACACATTTCTAGTATCTAAGCTCCAATTTTCCCACACTTTGGTGGGAATAAGTTGCACAACCAAATATTTTCAAAGGGGTATAATCAGCCAGTTTACTTGTCGACACCTCCTCAGGTGTTTTTCCATATATGGAAATAATTGGTGTTCTATTTATGATATATGCAACTGTCATTATTGTCTCACCCCACTAAATTTTAGGAACACCTGAGCTAAACATCATGCATCTCACATTGTCTAAAATTGTCATATTTATTCTCTCAGTTACACCATTCTGTTGTGGGGTATATGGAACAAGGCCTAAATATAATTGGGGTTAAAGACTATCAATCTCCATACAAATCAATCCAGTGGAGGTTGAAGATAAGGCATACAAATAATTGGGTTGAAAGCTATCAATTTCTGCACAAAAAATAATAAAAATTGCAATTCAAATCACATAACTTTTTAAAAAGTTGTATCAATTAAAACAATGAAATACATATTAACAACTAGAAAAAATTTTAAAAAAAGTTTTATACTTTAAAATCTCATCATCTTCACACAGTTTGTCAAAATCATCATTATAAAATTCTAGACCATTGTCTGTTATTAGAATTTTAATCTTTTTATCCATTTGATTTTCAATTAAAGTTTTTCGAACTTTAAACTTTTAAAAAATGTCCGATTTTTGTTTCTTTTGAAATACCCATACTTTTCTTGAAAAATTATCAATTAGGGATAAAAAATATTTATTTCCACTATGAAAGGTGGTGGATGATGGGTCCCATAAGTCAGAATGTATGTACTCAAGGATTGATGCAATATTGTGCTTTTCAGTGTTAAAATAAAGCCATACTGTTTGCCTAAGGTACGATACTCACAAGAAGGGACTCGATAAATAATGTCTCTACCAAAGGCTACAGTTTTACTTAAAATGTGCAAATCTTTTTCACTAACACGGACTAGTCTATTATGCTATTTCAGGGTTGCATCACTCTTAGCATTAGAGGATTCTACAGTGTGACTTATAACACTGGCTCTAGTGACATATATCCCATTTACCTCTAAAAATAACTAATGAACCCTTAAATATTTTCAAGTGGCCATCTCCAAACCTGCCTTGCAGGCCTATGTCATTTAGATTGTCCATTGAAATTAAATTTCTATTCAAGTCAGGAACATACTTCACTTTTCCAAGGTAAAAGTGTATCCATTTTCAAATTTCAAAATCACACTATCTATCCCATTAACGCTGCAAGTAGCATTATTGTCCCTAACTACCTCCCCTCTATCAAGATCC
>NW_019263034.1:30308-30570 GCF_002742605.1 Olea europaea var. sylvestris | reverse complement strand
CATGAGGCCCTTTGGGATAAAGCTTTATCCCACAGACGGTCTTAACAGTTACATCAAATCACGTTGGTTGAAGATGATCTTACGCGGCGTTCAGAACCAGCCTTGAAGTGAATGAATTAGAAAGAACGAAAAAGTAAGGAAATGAGACGACTCTTTCTTGAACTATATCATAAACAGATCTTCCCTTCTACACCAATCACGAGTTTTTATCTATTCCTCTCGTATATCGTCGTAACGCCCTTAATGCTAGGTTTTGAAAAAG
>NW_019263034.1:20740-21138 GCF_002742605.1 Olea europaea var. sylvestris | reverse complement strand
CCAGCACGAACAAAAACGGGAAGTCCCTTCTTCCTCTGCGCCTCACCGGACAGAAGAAGAAAAAAGGCTCGAAAATAGGATCGAAGCGGTTCTTCACAAACATCTGAAAAAGTTTTGTGCGCGGAAGAGCGTTGTCGGGGCTTTTCCAGAACTGGATTTTTCCAATTTCGACTTTGATGCTTTGGCCAGGCAACTGGCCCGGGATAATCTGGACGTGGAGTGTAAATCCACAACGGACTTGGAACTTTTATTAGAAAACTTAAAAACTGTGAATGATTCGAGTTCCTTATTAAGAAATTTCTTAGCGAACTTGAATCATGAGGCCCTTTGGGATAAAGCTTTATCCCACAGACGGTCTTAACAGTTACATCAAATCACGTTGGTTGAAGATGATCTTA
>NW_019263034.1:11157-11412 GCF_002742605.1 Olea europaea var. sylvestris | reverse complement strand
GGGGAGGGAAGTACTGGGCTTCTTTCTGCAATGTCGCCAGATTCGTTCGGAAACGTTCCCATTTCCGCTGGACAGTCGTCCCTCGATTCTGCCGAGGACTTCCGTCGCTGTCTGGATTCTCTAGAGGGGGACGAAAACGAGGTAAACTCAGCGTTGCCTTCCTCCGATCCGGCTGTTAATGCCGAAGAGGCACCAACCCAGCACGAACAAAAACGGGAAGTCCCTTCTTCCTCTGCGCCTCACCGGACAGAAGAA
>NW_019263034.1:0-507 GCF_002742605.1 Olea europaea var. sylvestris | reverse complement strand
TTTTTTTTCTGAGTGTTAAAACGATAGATTTTTCATTTGCCAATAAATTGGATCCGCCCCGATTCGATCAATAATGGGATTCTTGGCTAGAGAAAGGTTCTGTGACATGGACGCCCAGCCCAACTCGGTCGGTTGGCCCACCTAAGAGATGATGAGATTCTCGATCGCTTTGATCGAATTTTGAAAAGTCTTTCTCACTATTCAGAACAGTGGAGCTTTCGATCTTCATCTTCTCGCCTCCCCCGTTTGGGCTCTCGCTCGAATCGGATTATGCGTTGGTAGGCTTTCGACTCAATCTAATAGCCTACCTATCGGGCGCCAATAAAAGAGAAAGTTTTCGCAGGGGCTCATCATCTGATGCAGAACCGATGCGAGAGGGAGAAGAAATATGGGGGAAGCGGGGATTGATAGCTTTCAAGAACCAGTGGAAAAGAAAGAGTTGTTCCCTGCATTCCTTCCTTTCCAAAAATAGTAATTAGGCATAAAAGATTTGATTGAATGAACGCC
>NW_019263033.1:19256-19420 GCF_002742605.1 Olea europaea var. sylvestris | reverse complement strand
TAAAGCGTTCAAAAATGAACGAATCCTCTAAGAGTCTTGATATTTGATCAAAAAATTTAGCAGACATTATGTTGAATTGACTTCACTGAGAAAGCCAGAGAGTCTTTCAGATAAGCGCATAAATGTTTCTGTCAATTTTGTCACCAATTTTGATTCATCCCATG
>NW_019263033.1:9636-9957 GCF_002742605.1 Olea europaea var. sylvestris | reverse complement strand
TAGCATGGTATGACCATCAACAAGGAGAAATGTCACCTCACCGCAGCAGGAACATCTTCTTCAAGGTAATGATCGAAGTCCCAATCATATTTGATAATCAAGTCCAATTGTTTCTGGAAATCTTCTATGGTAGTAATCAGTCGCTCTTGCAGATCAAACAACTGAGGTGAAACAGAACGCTGACCTTCTTCAATAATATCTACTAGTTTTTGACTTAGATCCCTAATTTGGCCAGCAGCAGCAGAGTTCTGCCTTGTTTCCAGCAAACTCAGTAATTTCCCCCTTACCTCACTAAAGCGTTCAAAAATGAACGAATCCTCT
>NW_019263033.1:0-496 GCF_002742605.1 Olea europaea var. sylvestris | reverse complement strand
TTTATGCATTAGACACCGATACTATGTAGACTGCAAGTCTTTCAACTTGCCTATGACGTTGACTATAATTCATAGAATGCATTGGAGACGCTCTTACAATCTGCATTTGCATGTTTTCAAGTGAATCACAAGTAAAATTAATGCTATTTATATAAATTAAATATAGGAGTCCAACTTACCATATCGTGACAGCATCGCATATAGCAAGATACCACCCATTGAATGTCCAATTGCAAGCAATCGACCATCCTTTGGTTTGCTTTGGGCCCTTATGTATTCCATCTACAACATTGGAAATGGATAGCACAATGATTATGAATGCCAAAAAGAAATAAATAAATAGTCAGCATAAAAGGTCACCAGATGTCAAAAATTATGTTTTAGCTTGAACTACGGGGTTAAATAAAGAGTGATAGCATGGTATGACCATCAACAAGGAGAAATGTCACCTCACCGCAGCAGGAACATCTTCTTCAAGGTAATGATCGAAGTCCCA
>NW_019263032.1:0-19423 GCF_002742605.1 Olea europaea var. sylvestris | reverse complement strand
ATGACGAAATTGCCCCCGGCGCGATTTTTGTTCCCGATCAACCTGTAAAATTTGAGCCCATTCCGACACAGTCGCGAAAAATGTCGAAATTGACCCCGGCGCGATTTTTGTTTCCGATCAACCTGTCAAATTTCAGCTCATCCGACACAGTCGCAAAAAATAACGAAATTGCCCCCGGCGCGATTTTTGTTTCCGATCAACCTGTCAAATTTTAGCAAATTCCGACACAGGCGCGAAAAATGACGAAATTGCCCCCGGCGCGGTTTTTGTTCCCGATCAACCTGTCAAATTTGAGCACATTCCGACACAGTCGCGAAAAATGACGAAATTGCCCCCGGCGCGATTTTTGTTTACGATCAACCTGTCAAATTTTAGCAAATTCCGACATAGGCGCAAAAAATGACGAAATTGCCCCCTGCGCAGTTTTTGTTCTCGATCAACCTGCCAAATTTCAGCCCACTCCGACACAGTCGCGAAAAATGACGAAACTATCCCAGGCGCGATTTTTGTTTCCGATCAACAAGTCAAATTTTAGCCCATTCCGACATCGTCGCGAAAAATGACGAAATTACCCACGACGCGAATTTTGTTTCCGATCAACCTGTCAAATTTTAGCCAATTCCGACATAGTTGCGAAAAATGACGAAATTCACCCGGCGCGATTTTTGTTCCCGATCAACCTGTTAAATTTTAGCCCATTCCGACACAGTCTCGAAAAATGAAGAAATTGCCCCCGGCGCGATTTTTGTTTCCGATCAACTGTCAAATTTTAGCCCATTCCGACACAGTCGCGAAAAATGACGAAATTGCCCCCGACGAGATTTTTGTTTCCGATCAACCTGTCAAATTTTAGCCAATTCCGACACAGTTACGAAAAATGACGAAATTCACTCTGCGCGATTTTTGTTGCCGATCAACCTGTTGAATTTGAGCCCATTCCGACACAGTATCGAAAAACGACAAAATCGCCCCTGGCGCGATTTTTGTTTCCGATCAACCTGTCAAATTTTAGCCCATTTCGACACAGTCGCGAAAAATGACTAAATTGCCCCCGACGCGATTTTTGTTTCCGATCAACCTGTCAAATTTTAGCCCATTCCGAAACAGTCGCGAAAAATTACGAAATTGCCCCAGGCGCGATTTTTGTTTCCGATCAACCTGTCAAATTTTAGCCCATTACGAAACAGTCGCGAAAAATGACGAAATTGCCCCCGGCGAGATTTTTGTTTCCGATCAACCTGTCAAATTTTAGCCAATTCCGACATAGGCGCGAAAAATGACGAAATTGCCCCCGACGAGGTTTTTATTTCCGATCAACCTGTCAAATTTCAGCTCAACCTGTCAAATTTCAGCTCAACCTGTCAAATTTCAGCTCAACCTGTCAAATTTCAGCTCAACCTGTCAAATTTCAGCTCAACCTGTCAAATTTCAGCTCAACCTGTCAAATTTCAGCTCAACCTGTCAAATTTCAGCTCAACCTGTCAAATTTCAGCTCAACCTGTCAAATTTCAGCTCAACCTGTCAAATTTCAGCTCAACCTGTCAAATTTCAGCTCAACCTGTCAAATTTCAGCTCAACCTGTCAAATTTCAGCTCAACCTGTCAAATTTCAGCTCAACCTGTCAAATTTCAGCTCAACCTGTCAAATTTTAGCCAATTCCGTCATAGGCGCGAAAAATGACGAAATTGCCCCCGGCGCGATTTTTGTTTCCGATCAACCTATCAAATTTTAGCCAATTCCGTCATAGGCGCGAAAAATGACGAAATTGTCCCCGGCACGATTTTTGTTCATGATCAACCTGTCAAATTTGAGCATATTTCGACACAGTCACGAAAAATAACGGAATTGCCCTTGGCACGATTTTTGTTTCCGATCAACCAGTCAAATTTTAGCCCATTTCGACACAGTCGAGAATAATGATGAAATTGCCCCCAACGCGATTTTTATTTTCGATCAACCTGCCAAATTTCAGCCCATTCCGACACAGTCGCGAAAAATGACGAAATTGACCCCGGCGCGATTTTTGTTTTCGATCAACCTGTCAAATTTCAGCCCATTCCGACACAGTCGCGAAAAATGACGAAATTGACCCCGGCGCGATTTTTGTTTTCGATCAACCTGTCAAATTTCAGCCCATTCCGACACAGTCGCAAAAAATGACGAAATTGCCCCCGACGAGATTTTTGTTTCCGATCAACCTGTCAAATTTTAGCCAATTCCGACACAGGCGCGAAAAAGGACGAAATTGCCCCCGGCGCGGTTTTTGTTCCCAATCAACCTGTCAAATTTGAGCACATTCCGACACAGTCGCGAAAAATGACGAAATTGATCCCGCCGCGATTTTTGTTTCCGATCAACCTGTTAAATTTCAGCTCATTCCGACACAGTCACAAAAAATGACGAAATTGCCCCCGGCGCGATTTTTGTTTCCGATCAAACTGTCAAATTTTAGCCAATTCCGACACAGGCGTGAAAAATGACGAAATTGCCCCCGGCGCGATTTTTGTTCCCGATCAACCTGTCAAATTTGAGCACATTCCGACACAGTCGCGAAAAATGACGTAATTAACCCCGCCGCGATTTTTGTTTTCGATCAACCTGTCAAATTTCAGCCCATTCCGACATAGTCGTGTAAAATGACGAAATTGCCCCCGGCGCGATTTTTGTTTACGATCAACCTGTCAAATTTTAGCCAATTCCGACACAGGCGCAAAAAATGACGAAATTGCCCCCGGTGCGGTTTTTGTTCTCGATCAACCTGCCAAATTTGAGCACATTCCGACACAGTCGCGAAAAATGACGAAATTGACCCTGGCACGATTTTTTTTTCCGATCAACCTGTCAAATTTCAGCCCACTCCGACACAGTCGCGAAAAATGAGGAGTTATCCCCGGCGCGGTTTTTGTTTCCGATCAACCAGTCAAATTTTAGCCCATTCCGACATCCTCGCGAAAAATGACGAAACTGCCCACAGCGCGAATTTTGTTTCCGATCAACCTGTCAAATTTTAGCCAATTTCGACACAGTTGCGAAAAATGACGAAATTCACCAGGCGCAGTTTTTGTTCCCGATCAACCTGTTAAATTTGAGCCCATTCCGACACAGTTGGGAAAAATGACGAGAATTGCCCCGGTGCGATTTTGATCCCATTCCGACACAGTCGAGAAAAATGACGAAATTGCCCCCTTCGCGATTTTTGCTTCCGATCAACCTATCAAATTTTAGCCAATTCCGACACAGTTGCGAAAAATGACGGAATTCACCCAGCCCGATTTTTGTTCCCTATCAACCTGTTGAATTTGAGCCCATTTCGACACAGTATCGAAAAATGACGAAATTACCCCTGGCGTGATTTTTGTTTCCGATCAACCTGTCAAATTTCAGCCCATTCCGACACAGTCGCGAAAAATGACAAAATTACCCACGGCGCGATTTTTGTTTCCAATCAACCTGTCAAATTTTAGCCAATTCCGACACAGGCGCGAAAAATGATAAAATTATCCCCTGCGCGATTTTTGTTTCCGATCAATCTGTCTAATTTTAGCCCATTCCGACACCGTCGCGAAAAATGACGAAATTGCCCCCGGCGCGATTTTTGTTTCCGATCAACCTGTCAATTTTAGCCAACTCCGACACAGTCACGAGAAATAACGAAATTACCCCCGGAGCGGTTTTTGTTCCCGATCCACCTATTAAATTTGAGCACCTTCCGACACCATTGCAAAAAATGACAAAATTGCCCCCAGCGCGGTTTTTGTTTGCGATCAACCTGTCCAATTTTAGCCAATTCCGACACAGTCGCGAAAAATAACGAAATTACCCTCGGCGCGGGTTTTGTTTACGATCAACCAGTCAAATTTTAGCCCACTCCAACACAGTCGCGAAAAATGACGAAATTGCCCCCTGCGCGATTTTTGTTTCTGATCAAGCTGCCAAATTTTAGCCAATTTCGACACAGGCACGAAAAATGACGAAATTAGCCCCGACGCGATTTTTGTTCCCGATCAACCTGTCAAATTTGAGCCCATTCCGACACAGTCGCGAAAAATGACGAAATTACCCCCGGCGCGATTTTTGTTGTTTCCGATCAACCTGTCAAATTTGAGCCCATTCCGACACAGTCCCGAAAAATGACGAAATTGCCCCCGACGTGGTTTTTCTTTCCGATCGTTCCCAATCAACCTGTCAAATTTGAGCCCATTCCGACACAGTCCCGAAAAATGACGAAATTGCCCCCGACGTGGTTTTTCTTTCCGATCGTTCCCAATCAACCTGTCAAATTTGAGCCCATTCCGACACAGTCCCGAAAAATGACGAAATTGCCCCCGACGTGGTTTTTCTTTCCGATCGTTCCCAATCAACCTGTCAAATTTGAGCCCATTCCGACACAGTCCCGAAAAATGACGAAATTAGCCCCGACGCGATTTTTGTTGTTTCCGATCAACCTGTAAAAATTTAGCCAATTCCGACACAGTAACGAGAAATAACGAAATTACCCCCGGCGCGGTTTTTCTTCCCGATCAACCTGTTAAATTTGAACAAATTTCGACACAATTGCAAAGATTGACAAAATTGCCCCCAGCACGGTTTTTGTTTCCGATCAACCTGTCAAATTTTAGCCAATTTCGACACAATAGCGAAAAATAAGGGAATTGCCCTTGGCGCGATTTTTGTTTCCGATCAACCAGTCAAATTTTAGCCCATTCCGACACAGTCGAGAATAAAGATGAAATTGCCCCCAACGCGATTTTTATTTTCGATCAACCTGCCAAATTTCAGCCCATTCCGAAACGGTCGCGAAAACTGACGAAATTGACCCCAGTGCGATTTTTGTTCCCGATCAACCAGTCAAATTTGAGCCCATTCCGTCACAGTCGCGAAAAATGACGAAATTGACCCCGGCGCGATTTTTGTTTCCGATCAACCTGTCAAATTTCAGCCCATTCCGACACAGTCGCGAAAAATGACGAAATTGCCCCCGGCGCGATTTTTGTTTCCGATCAACCTGTCAAATTTTAGCCAATTCCGACACAGGCGCGAAAAATGACGAAATTGCCCCCGGCACGGTTTTTGTTCCCGATCAACCTGTCAAATTTGAGCACATTTCGACACAGTCACGAAAAAAAACGGAATTGCCCTTGGCCCTATTTTTGTTTCCGATCAACCAGTCAAAATTTAGCCCATTCCGACACAGTCGAGAATAATGATGAAATTGCCCCCAACGCGATTTTTATTTTCGATCAACCTGCCAAATTTCAGCCCATTCCGACACAGTCGCGAAAACTGACGAAATTGCCCCCAGCGCGATTTTTGTTTCCGATCAACCTGTCAAATTTTAGCCAATTCCGACACAGGCGCGAAAAATGACGAAATTGCCCCCGGCGCGATTTTTGTTTCCGATCAATCAGTCAAATTTTAGCCCATTCCGACACAGTCGCAAAAAATGACGAAATTGCCCCCGGCGCGATTTTTGTTTCCGATCAACCTGTCAAATTTTAGCCAATTCCGAAACAGGCGCGAAAAATGACGAAATTGCCCCCGGCGCGATTTTTTTTCCCGATCAACCTGTCAAATTTGAGCACGTTCCGACACAGTCGCGAAAAAAAATTTAAATTGAGCCCGGCGCGATTTTTGTTTCCGATCAACCTGTCAAATTTCATCTCATTCCGACACAGTCGCAAAAAATGACGAAATTGCCCCCGGTGCGATTTTTGTTCTCGATCAACCTGCCAAATTTCGGCCCACTATGACACAGTCGCGAAAAATGACGAAATTATTCCAGGCGCGATTTTTGTTTCCAATCAACTAGTCAAATTTTAGCCCTTTCCGACTTCGTCGCGCAAAATGACGAAATTGCCCATGGCACGAATTTTGTTTCCGATCAACCTGTCAAATTTTAGCCAATTCCGACACAATTGCGAAAAATGACGAAATTCACCCGGCGCGGTTTTTGGTCCCGATCAACCTGTTAAATTTGAGCCCATTCCAACACAGTCTCGAAAAATGACGAAATTGCCCCCGGCGCGATTTTTGTTTCCGATCAACCTGTCAAATTTTAGCCCATTCCGCCACAGTCGCGAAAAATGACGAAATTGCCCCCCCGGCGAGATTTTTGTTTCCGATCAACTTGTCAAATTTTAGCCAATTCCGACACAGTTGCGAAAAATGACGAAATTCACCCGGCGCGATTTTTGTTGCCGATCAACCTGTTGAATTTGAGCCCATTCCGACACAGTATCGAAAAATGACGAAATCGCCCCTGGCGCGATTTTTGTTTCCGATCAACCTGTCAAATTTTAGCCCATTTCGACACAGTCGCGAAAAATGACGAAATAGCCCCCGGCTCGATTTTTGTTTCCGATCAACCTGTCAAATTTTAGCCCATTCGAAACAGTCGCGAAAAATGACGAAATTTTCCCCGACGAGATTTTTGTTTCTGATCAACCTGTCAAATTTTAGCCAATTCCGACACAGTTGCGAAAAATGACGAAATTCACTCGGCGCTATTTTTGTTGCCGATCAACCTGTTGAATTTGAGCCCATTCCGACACAGTATCGAAAAATGACGAAATTACCGATGGCGCGATTTTTGTTTCCGATCAACCTGTCAAATTTTAGCCCATTCCGACACAGTAGCGAAAAATGACGAAATTACCCCCGACGCGGTTTTTCTTTCCGATCAACCAATCAAATTTTAGTCCATTCCGACACAGTCGAGAAAAATGACGAAATTGCCCCCAGCGCGATTTTTATTTTCGATCAACCTGCCAAATTTCAGCCCATTCCGACACAATCACCAAAAATGATGAAATTGCCCCCAGCGCGGTTTTTGTTTCCGATCAACCTGTCTAATTTTAGCCCATTCCGACACCGTCGCGAAAAATGATGAAATTGCCCCTGGCGCGATTTTTGTTGTTTCCGATCAACCTGTAAAAATTTAGCCAATTCCGACACAGTAACGAGAAATAACGAAATTACCCCCGGCGCGGTTTTTCTTCCCGATCAACTTGTTAAATTTGAACAAATTCCGACACCATTGCGAAAATTGACAAAATTGCCCCCAGTGCGGTTTTTGTTTCTGATCAACCTGTCAAATTTTAGACAATTTCGACACAGTAGCAAAAAATAACGATATTGCCCTTGGGGCGATTTTTGTTTCTGATAAACCAGTCAAATTTTAGCCCATTCCGACACGGTCGAGAAAAATGATGAAATCGCCTCCAGCGCGATTTTTATTTTCGATCAACCTGCCAAATTTCTGCCCATTCCGACACGGTCGCGAAAAATGACGAAATTGACCCCGGCGCGATTTTTGATCCCGATCAACCAGTCAAATTTGAGCCCATTCCGACACAGTCGCGAAAAATGACGAAATTGGCCTCGGCGCGATTTTTGTTTCCGATCAACCAGTCAAATTTTAGCCAATTCCGACACAGGCGCGAAAAATGACGAAATTGCCCCCGGTACGGTTTTTGTTCCCGATCAACCTGTCAAATTTGAGCACATTTCGACACAGTCACGAAAAATAACGGAATTGCCCTTGGCACGATTTTTGTTTCCGATCAACCAGTCAAATTTTAGCCCATTCCGACACAGTTGAGAATAATGATGAAATTGTCCCCGACGCGATTTTTGTTTCCGATCAACCTATCAAATTTTAGCCAATTCCGACACAGGCGCGAAAAATGACGAAATTTCCCCCGGCGTGGTTTTTGTTCCCGATCAACCTGTCAAATTTGAGCACATTCCGACACAATCGCGAAAAATGACGAAATTGACCCCGGCGCGATTTTTGTTTCCGATCAACCTGTTGAATTTGAGCCCATTACGACACAGTATCGAAAAATGACGAAATTCCCCCTGGCGTGATTTTTGTTTCCGGTCAACCTGTTGAATTTGAGCCCATTCCGACACAGTATCGAAAAATGACGAAATTGCCCCTGGCGCGATTTTTGTTTCCGATCAACCTGTCAAATTTGAGCACATTCCGACACAATCGCGAAAAATGACGAAATTATCCCCGGCGCGGGTTTTTGTTTCCGCTCAACCTGTTGAATTTGAGCCCATTCCGACACAGTCGCGAAAAATGACGAAATTGCCCCCGGCGCGATTTTTGTTTCCGATCAACTTGTCAAATTTTAGCCAATTTCGACACAGGCGCGAAAAATGACGAAATTACCCCGCCCCCGGCACGATTTTTGTTCCCGATCAACCTGTCAAATTTGAGCACATTCCGACGCAGTCGCGAAGAATGACGAAATTTACCCTGGCCTGATTTTTGTTTCCGATCAACCTGTTAAATTTCAGCCCACTCCGACACAGTCGCGAAAAATGACAAAATTATCCCCTGCGCGGTTTTTGTTTCCGATCAACCAGTCAAATTTTAGCCCATTCCGACATCGACGCGAAAAATGACGAAATTGCCCACAGCGCGATTTTTGTTTCCGATCAACCTGTAAAATTTGAGCCAATTCCGACACAGTTGTAAAAATGACGAAATTCACCCGGCGCGATTTTTGTTCCCGATCAACCCGTTAAATTTGAGCCCATTCCGACACAGTTGCGAAAAATGACGAAATTGCCCGCGGCGCGATTTTTGTTTCCGTTCAACCTGTCAAATTTTAGCCCATTTTGACACAGTCGCGAAAAATGACGAAATTGCCCCCGGCGCGGTTTTTTGTTTCCAATCAACCAATCAAATTTTAGTCCATTCCGACACAGTCGAGAGAAATGACGAAATTGCCCCAGCGCGATTTTTATTTTCGATCAACCTGCCAAATTTCAGCCCATTCCGACACAGTCACCAAAAATGTTGAAATTGCTCGCAGCGCGGTTTTTGTTTCCGATCAACCTGTCTAATTTTAGCCCATTTGGACACCGTCGCGAAAAATGACGAAATTGCCCCCGGTGCGATTTTTGTTTCCGATCAACCTGCCAAATTTTAGCCAATTCCGACACAGTCACAAGAAATAACGAAATTATCCCCGGCGCGATTTTTGTTCCCGATCAACCTGTTAAATTTGAGAACATTCCGACACCATTGCAAAAAATGACAAAATTGCCCCTAGCGCGGTTTTTGTTTCGATCAACCTGTCAAATTTTAGCCAATTCCGACACAGTCGCGAAAAATAACGAAATTGCCCTTGGCGCGATTTTTGTTTCCAATCAACCTGTCGAATTTCAGCCCATTCCGACACAGTCGCGAAAAATGACGAAATTGCCCCCAGAGCGATTTTTGTTTCTGATCAAGCTGCCAAATTTTAGCCAATTTCGACACAGGCGCGAAAAATTACGAGATTACCCCCGACGCGGTTTTTCTTTCCGATCAACCAATCAAAATTTAGTCCATTCCGACACAGTCGAGAAAAATGACGAAATTGCCCCCAGCGCGATTTTTATTTTCGATCAACCTGCCAAATTTAAGCCCATTCCGACACAGTCACCAAAAATGATGAAATTGCCCCCAGCGCGGTTTTTGTTTCCGATCAACCGGTCTAATTTTTGCCCATTCCGACACCGTCGTGAAAAATTGTGAAATTGCCCCCGGCGCGATTTTTGTTGTTTCCGATCAACCTGTAAAAATTTAGCCAATTCCGACACAGTAACGAGAAATAACGAAATTACCCCCGGCGCAGTTTTTCTTCCCGATCAACTTGTTAAATTTGAACAAATTTCGACACAGTCGCGAAAAATGACGAAATTAACCTCAGCGCAATTTTTGTTACCGATCAACCTGCCAAATTTCAGCTCATTCCGACACAGTCGCGAAAACTGACGAAATTGACCCCTGCGCGATTTTTGTTCCCGATCAACCATTCATATTTGAGCCCATTCCGACACAGTCGCGAAAAATGACGAAATTGACCCCGGCGCGATTTTTGTTTCCGATCAACCTGTCAAATTTAAGCCCATTCAGACACAGTCGTAAAAAATGACGAAATTGCCCCCGGCAAGATTTTTGTTTCCGATCAACCTGTCAAATTTTAGCCAATTCCGACACAGGCTTGAAAAATGACGAAATTGCCCCCGACACGATTTTTGTTCCCGATCAACCTGTCAAATTTGAGCACATTCCGACACAGTCGCACAAAATAACGGAATTGCCCTTGGCGCGATTTTTGTTTCCGATCAACCAGTCAAATTTTAGCCCATTCCGACGCAGTCGAGAAAAATGATGAAATTGCCCCCAACGCGATTTTTATTTTCGATCAACCTGCCAAATTTCAGCCCATTCCGACACAGTCGCGAAAACTGACGAAATTGACCCCGGCGCGATTTTTGTTCCCGATCAACCAGTCAAATTTGAGCCCATTCCGACACAATCGCGAAAAATAACGAAATTGACCCCGGCGAGATTTTTGTTTCCGATTAACCTGTCGAATTTCAGTCAATTCTGACACAGTTGCGAAAAATGACGAAATTCACCCGACGCGATTTTTGTTCCCGATCAACCTATTGAATTTGAGCCCATTCCGACGCAGTATCGAAAAATGACGAAATTGCCCCTGGCGCGATTTTTGTTTCCGATCAACCTGTCAAATTTCAGCCCATTCCGACACAGTCGTAAAAAATGACGAAATTGCCCCCGGCGCGATTTTTGTTTCCGATCAACCTGTCAAATTTTAGCCAATTCCGACACAGGCGTGAAAAATGACAAAATTGCCCCCGGCACGGTTTTTGTTCCCTAACAACCTGTCAAATTTGATCACATTCCAACATAGTCGCGAAAAATGACGAAATTTACCCCGGCCTGATTTTTGTTTCCGATCAACCTGTCAAATTTCAGCCCACTCCGACACAGTCGGGGAAAATGAAAAAATTATCCCCTGCGCTGTTTTTGTTTCCGATCAACCAGTCAAATTTTAGCCCATTCCGACATCTAAGCAAACAATGACGAAATTGCCCACGGCGCGATTTTTGTTTCCGATCAACCTGTCAAATTTGAGCCAATTCCGACACAGTTGTAAAAATGACGAAATTCACCCGGCGCGGTTTTTGTTCCCGATCAACCTGTTAAATTTGAGCCCATTCCGACACAATCGCGAAAAATGACGAAATTGCCCCCGACGAGATTTTTGTTTCCAATCAACCTGTCAAATTTTAGTACATTCCGATACAGTCGAGAAAAATGACGAAATTGCCCCCAGCGCGATTTTTATTTTCGATCAACCTGCCAAATTTCAGCCGATTCCGACACAGTCACCAAAAATGTTTAAATTGCCCCCTGCGCGGTTTTTGTTTCCGATCAACCTGTCTAATTTTAGCCCATTCGGACACCGTCGCGAAAATTGACGAAATTGCCCCCGGTGCGATTTTTGTTCCCAATCAACCTGCCAAATTTTAGCCAATTTCGACACAGTCACGAGAAATAACGAAATTACCCCCGACGCTGTTTTTGTTCCCGATCAACCTGTTAAATTTGAGCACATTCCGGCACCATTGCAAAAAATGACAAAATTGCCCCCAGCGAGGTTTTTGTTTCGATCAATCTGTCAAATTTTAGCCAATTCCGACACAATCGCGAAAAATAACGAAATTGCCCTTGGCGCGATTTTTGTTTCCGATCAACCAGTCAAATTTTACCCCATTCCGACACAGTCGAGAAAAATGATGAAATTGCCCCCGGCGCGATTTTTGTTTCCGATCAACCAGTCAAATTTTACCCCATTCCGACACAGTCGAGAAAAATGATGAAATTGCCTCCAACGCGATTTTTATTTTCGATCAACCTGCCAAATTTCAGCCCATTTTGACACAGTCGCTAAAAATGACGAAATTGACCCCGGTACGATTTTTGTTCCCGATCAACCAGTCAAATTTGAGCCCATTCCGACACAGTCGCGAAAAATAACGAAATTGACCCCGGCGCGATTTTTGTTTCCGATCAACCTGTCAAATTTTAGTCCATTCCGACACAGTCGCGAAAAATGATGAAATTGTCCCGGCGCGATTTTTGTTTACAATCAACCTGTCAAATTTTAGCCAATTTCGACACAGGCGCGAAAAACGACGAAATTGCCCCCGGCGAGATTTTTGTTCCCGATCAACCTGTCAAATTTGAACAAATTCCGACACAGTCGCGAAAAATGACGAAATTGACATCGGCGCGATTTTTGTTTCCGATCAACCAGTCAAATTTCAGCCCACTCCGACATAGTCGCGAAAAATAACGAAATTGCCCCTGTCGCGATTTTTGTTTACGATCAACCTGTCAAATTTTAGCAAATTCCGACACAGGCGCAAAAAATGACGAAATTGCCCCGGCGCGGTTTTTGTTCCCGATCAACCTGTCAAATTTGTGCACATTCCGACATAGTCGCGAAAAATGACGAAATTGACCCCGGCGCCATTTTTGTTTCCGATCAACCTGTCAAATTTCAGCCCACTCCGACACAGTCGCGAAAAATGAGGAATTATCCCCGGCGCGGTTTTTGTTTCCGATCAACCAGTCAAATTTTAAACCATTCCGACATCGTCGCGAAAAATGACGAAATTGCCCACGGCGCGAATTTTTTATTTCCGATCAACCTGTCAAATTTTAGCCAATTACGACACAGTTGCGAAAAATGAAGAAATTCACCGGGCGCAGTTTTTGTTCCCGATCAACCTGTTAAATTTGAGCCCATTCCGAAACAGTTGCGAAAAATGACGAAATTGCCCCGGCGCATTTTTTATTTCCGGTCAACCTGTAAAATTTTAGCCCATTTCGACACGGTCGCGAAAAATGACGAAATTGCCCCAGGTGCGATTTTTATTTCCGATCAACTAGTCAAATTTTAGCCAATTCCTACACAGTTGCGAAAAATGACGAAATTCACCCGGCGCGATTTTTGTTCCCGATCAACCTGTTGAATTTAAGCCCATTTCGACACTGTATCAAAAAATGGCGAAATTGCCCCTGGCGCGATTTTTGTTTCCGATCAACATGTCAAATTTTAGCCAATTCCGACACAAGCACGAAAAATGACGAAATTGCCCCCGGCGCGATTTTTGTTTTCGATCAACCAATCAAATTTTAGTCCATTCCGACACAGTCGAGAAAAATGACGAAATTGCCCCTAGCGCGATTTTTATTTTCGATCAACCTGCCAAATTTCAGCCCATTCCGACACAGTCACCAAAAATAAGTAAATTTTCCCCAGCGCGGTTTTTGTTTCCGATCAATCTGTCTAATTTTAGCCCATTCCGACACCGTCTCGAAAAATGAGGAAATTGCCCCCGGCGCGATTTTTGTTTCCGATCAACCTGTCAATTTTAGCCAACTCCGACACAGTCACTAGAAATAACGAAATTACCCCTGGAGCGATTTTTGTTCCCAATCAAAATTTGAGCACATTCCGACACCATTGCAAAAAATGACAAAATTGCCCCCAGCACGGTTTTTGTTTGCGATCAACCTGTCCAATTTTAGCCAATTCCGACACAGACGCGAAAAATAACGAAATTGCCCTTGGTGCGGGTTTTGTTTACGATCAGCCAGTCAAATTTTAGCCCACTCCGACACAGTCGAGAAAAATGATGAAATTGCCCCCTGCGCGATTTTTATTTTCGATCAACCTGCCAAATCTCAGCCCATTCCGACACAGTCACGAAAAATGACGAAGTTGACCCCGACGCGATTTTTGTTCACGATCAACCGGTGAAATTTGAGCCCAATCCGACAAAGTCGCGAAAAATGACGAAATTGACCCTAGCGCGATTTTTGTTTCCAATCAACCGGTCAAATTTCAGCTCATTCCGACACAATCTCGAAAAATGACGAAATTGCCCCCGGCGCGATTTTTGTTTCCGATCAAGCTGCCAAATTTTAGCCAATTCAGACACAGGCGCGAAAAATGACGAAATTGCCCACGACGCGATTTTTGTTCCCGATCAACGTGTCAAATTTGAGCCCATTCCGACACAATCGCGAAAAATGACGAAATTGACCTCGACGCGATTTTTGTTTCCGATAAACCTGTCAAATTTAAGCCCACTCCAACACAGTCGCGAAAAATGACGAAATTATCCCAGGCGCGATTTTTGTTTCCGATCAACGAGTCAAATTTTAGCCCATTCCGACGCAGTTGCGAAAAATGACGAAATTCACCCGGCGTGGTTTTTGTTCCCGATCAACCTGTTAAATTTGAGCCCATTCCGACACAGTCGCGAAAAATGACGAAATTGCCCCCCGCGCGATTTTTGTTTCCGATCAACCTGTCAAATTTTGGCCCATTCCGACACAGTAGCGAAAAATGACCGAATTTGCCCCCGGCGCGATTTTTGTTTCCGATCAACCTGTCAAATTTTAGCCAATTCCGAAACAGTCACGAGAAAAAACGAAATTACCCCCGGCGCGGTTTTTGTTCCCGATCAACCTGTCAAATTTGAGCACATTCCGACACTGTCGCGAAAAATGACGAAATTGCCCCCGGCGCGATTTTTGTTTCCGATCAACCTGTCAAATTTTAGCCCATTCCAACACAGTCGCGAAAAATTAAGAAATTGCCCCCGGCGCGCTTTTTGATCCCGATCAACCTGTCAAATTTTAGCCAATTCCGACACAGTCACGAGAAATAACGAAATTACCCCTAGAGCGGTTTTTGTTCCCGATCAACCTGTTAAATTTGAGCACATTCCGACACCATTGCAAAAAATGACAAAATTGCCCCCAGCGCAATTTTTTTGTTTCCGATCAACCTGTCAAATTTTAGCCAATTCCGACACAGTCACGAAAAATAACGAAATTGCCCTTGGCGCGATTTTTGTTTCCGATCAACCAGTCAAATTTTAGCCCATTCTGACACAGTCGAGAAAAATGATGAAATTGCCCCCAGCGCGATTTTTATTTTCGATCAACCTGTAAAATTTCAGCCCATTCCGACACAGTCGCGAAAAATGACGAAATTGACCCCGGCGCGATTTTTGTTCCCGATCAACCAGTCAAATTTGAGCCCATTCCGACACAGTCGCGAAAAATGACGAAATTGACCCCGGCGCGATTTTTGTTTCCGATCAACCTGTCAAATTTCAGTCCATTCCGACACAGTCGCGAAAAATGACGAAATTGCCCCCGGCGCGATTTTTGTTTCCTATCAAGCTGTCAAATTTATTGAATTCCGACACAGGCGCGAAAAATGACGAAATTGCCCTCGGCGCGATTTTTTTCCTAATCAACTTGTCAAATTTGAGCCCATTCCGACACAGTAGCAAAAATGACGAAATTGATCCCGGCGCGATTTTTGTTTACGATCGGCCTGTCAAATTTCAGCCCATTCCGACACAGTCGCGAAAAATGACGAAATTATCTCCGGCGTTGTTTTTGTTTCCAATCAACCTGTCAAATTTTAGCCAATTTCGACACAGTTGCAAAAAATGACGAAATTCACCCGGCGCAATTTTTGTTCCCAGCTGACCTGTTAAATTTGAGCCCACTCCGACACAGTGGCGAAAAATGACGAAATTGTCCCCGGCGTGATTTTTGTTTCCGATCAACCTGTCAAATTTTAGCCAATTCCGACACAGTCGCGAAAACTGACGAAATTGACCCCGGCGCGATTTTTGTTCCCGATCAACCTATTAAATTTGAGCCCATTCCGACACAGTCGCGAAAAATGACGAAAATGCCCCCGGCGCGATTTTTGTTTCCGATCAGCCTGTCAAATTTTGGCCCAGTTCGACACCGTCGCGAAAAATGACGAAATTACCCCCGGCGCGATTTTTGTTCCCGATCAACCTATTAAATTTGAGCCCATTCCGACACAGTCGCGAAAAATGACGAAAATGCCCCCGGCGCGATTTTTGTTTCCGATCAACCAGTCAAATTTTAGCCCATTCCGACACCATTGCAAAAAATGACGAAATTGCCCCCGGCGCGGTTTTTGTTCCCGATCAACCGATTGAATCTGAGCCCATTCCGACACAGTCGCGAAAAATGACGAAATTGTCCTCCGCGCGATTTTTGTTTCCGATCATCCTGTCAAATTTCAGCCCAATTCGACACAGTCGCGAAAAATGACGAAATAGCCCTCGGCGCGATTTTTGTTTCCGATCAACCTGTCAAATTTTAGTCAATTCCGACACAGTTGCGAAAAATGACGAAATTCACCCGGTGCGATTTTTGTTTTCGATCAACATGTCAAATTTGAGGCCATTCCGACACAGTCGCGAAAAATGATGAAATTGCCCCCAGCGCGGTTTTTGGTTCCGATCAACCAGTCAAATTTTAGCCCATTCCGACACCATTGCAAAAAATGACGAAATTGCCCCCGGCGCGATTTTTGTTTCCGATCAACCTATCAAATTTTAGCAAATACCGACACAGCCGCAAAAAATGACGAAACTGACCCCGACGCGATTTTTGTTTCCGATCAACCTATCAAATTTAAATCCATTCCGACACAGTCGCGAAAAACCACGAAATTGCCCACGGCGCGATTTTTGTTTCCGATCAACCTGTCAAATTTTATTTAATTCCGACACAGCTGCGAAAAATGACGAAATTTATCAGGCGCGATTTTTATTCCCGATCAACCTGTTAAATTTGAGTCCATTCCGACACAGTCGCGAAAAATTACGAAATTGCCACCGGCGCGATTTTTGTTCCCTGTCAAGCTGTCAAATTTTAGCCCATTCCGACACAGTAGCGAAAAATGACGAACTTGCCGCTGGCGGGATTTTTGTTTCCGATCAACCTGTCAAATTTTAGCCCATTCCGACACAGTCGCAAAAAATGATGAAATTGCCCATGGCCTGGTTTTTGTTTCCGGTCAACCTGCCAAGTTTCAGCCAATTCAGTCACAATCGCGAAAAATGACGAAATTCACCCGGCACGGCCTTTGTTCCCGATCAACCTGTCAATTTTTAACCCATTCCGACAAGGTCACGAAAAATGACGAAATTGCCCCCGGCGCGATTTTTGTTTCCGATCAACCTGTCAAATTTTAGCCAATTTTCAAACAGGCGCGAAAAATGACGAAATTGCCCCTGGCCCGGTTTTTGTTCACGATCAACCAGTCAAATTTTAGCCAATTCCGACACAGTTGCGAAAAATGACGAAATTCACCCGGCGCGATTTTTGTTTCCAATCAACCTGTCAAATTTTAGCCCATTCCGACACAGTAGCGTAAAATGACGAAATTGCCCCCGACGCGATTTTTGTTCCCGATCAACCAATCAAATTTTAGCCCATTCCGACACCATTGCAAAAAATGACGAAATTGCCCCCGGCGCGATTTTTGTTCCCGATCAACCTTTTGAATTTGAGCCCATTCTGACACAGTCGCGAAAAATGACGAAATTGACCTCCGCGCGATTTTTGTTTCCGATCAACCTGTCAAATTTCAGCACAATCCGACACAGTCGCGAAAAATGACGAAATAGCCCCCGGCGCGATTTTTGTTTCCGATCAACCTGTCAAATTTTAGCCAATTCCGACACAGTTGCGAAAAATGACGAAATTCACCCGGTGCGGTTTTTGTTTTCGATCAACCTGCCAAATTTCTGCCCATTCCGACACAGTCACCAAAAATGATGTAATTGCCCCCAACGCGGTTTTTGGTTCCGATCAACCTGTCTAATTTTAGCCCATTCTGACACCGTCGCGAAAAATGATGAAATTGCCCCGGGCGCGATTTTTGTTTCCGATCAACCTGTCAAATTTTAGCCAATTCCGACACAGTCACGAGAAATAACGAAATTACCCCTAGAGCGGTTTTTGTTCCCGATCAACCTGTTAAATTTGAGCACATTCCGACACCATTGCAAAAAATGACAAAATTGCCCCCAGCGCAATTTTTTTGTTTCCGATCAACCTGTCAAATTTTAGCCAATTCCGACACAGTCACGAAAAATAACGAAATTGCCCTTGGCGCGATTTTTGTTTCCGATCAACCAGTCAAATTTTAGCCCATTCTGACGCAGTCGAGAAAAATGATGAAATTGCCCCCAGCGCGATTTTTATTTTCGATCAACCTGTAAAATTTCAGCCCATTCCGACACAGTCGCGAAAAATGACGAAATTGACCCCGGCGCGATTTTTGTTCCCGATCAACCAGTCAAATTTGAGCCCATTCCGACACAGTCGCGAAAAATGACGAAATTGACCCCGGCGCGATTTTTGTTTCCGATCAACCTGTCAAATTTCAGCCCATTCCGACACAGTCGCGAAAAATGACGAAATTGCCCCCGGCGCGATTTTTGTTTCCGATCAACCTGTCAAATTTCAGCCCATTCCGACACAGTCGCGAAAAATGACGAAATTGCCCCCGGCGCGATTTTTGTTTCCTATCAAGCTGTCAAATTTATTGAATTCCGACACAGGCGCGAAAAATGACGAAATTGCCCTCGGCGCGAATTTTTTCACAATCAACTTGTCAAATTTGAGCCCATTCCGACACAGTAGCAAAAATGACGAAATTGATCCCGGCGCGATTTTTGTTTACGATCAGCCTGTCAAATTTCAGCCCATTCCGACACAGTCGCGAAAAATGACGAAATTATCTCCGGCGTTGTTTTTGTTTCCAATCAACCTGTCAAATTTTAGCCAATTTCGACACAGTTGCAAAAAATGACGAAATTCACCCGGCGCAATTTTTGTTCCCACCTGACCTGTTAAATTTGAGCCCACTCCGACACAGTGGCGAAAAATGACGAAATTGTCCCCGGCGCGATTTTTGTTTCCGATCAACCTGTCAAATTTTAGCCAATTCCGACACAGTCGCGAAAACTGACGAAATTGACCCCGGCGCGATTTTTGTTCCCGATCAACCTGTTGAGTTTGAGCCCATTCCGACACAGTCGCGAAAACTGACGAAATTGACCCCGGCGCGATTTTTGTTCCCGATCAACCTGTTGAGTTTGAGCCCATTCCGACACAGTCGCGAAAACTGACGAAATTGACCCCGGCGCGATTTTTGTTCCCGATCAACCTGTTGAGTTTGAGCCCATTCCGACACAGTCGCGAAAACTGACGAAATTGACCCCGGCGCGATTTTTGTTCCCGATCAACCTGTTGAGTTTGAGCCCATTCCGACACAGTCGCGAAAACTGACGAAATTGACCCCGGCGCGATTTTTGTTCCCGATCAACCTGTTGAGTTTGAGCCCATTCCGACACAGTCGCGAAAACTGACGAAATTGACCCCGGCGCGATTTTTGTTCCCGATCAACCTGTTGAGTTTGAGCCCATTCCGACACAGTCGCGAAAAATGACGAAATTGCCACTGGTACGATTTTTGTTTCCGATCAACCTGTCAAATTTTAGCCCATTCCGACACAGTCGCAAAAAATGACAAAGTTGCCCATGGCGCGATTTTTGTTTCCGATCAACCTACCAAATTTCAGCCAATTCCGACACAGTTCCGAAAAATGACGAAATTCACCCGGCACGGTCTTTGTTCCCGATCAACCAATCAAATTTTAGTCCATTTCAACACAGTCGAGAA
>NW_019263031.1:0-19430 GCF_002742605.1 Olea europaea var. sylvestris | reverse complement strand
CATGAAATCAAAAACCACTTTTCATTGCCTCTGTTTCAATCGAATTAGACTAGCAATTAGCCGAAAATGAACAAACCGGAAGTCATCATGAAATCAAAAATCACTTTTCGTTGGCTAGATTCCAATCGAATTAGACTGGCAATTCATCGAAAATGATCAAACCCGAAGTTATCATGAAATCAAAAACCACTTTTCATTGGCTCGATTCCAATCGAATTAGACTAGCAATTCGCCAAAAATGAACAAACCCGATGTTATCATGGAATCAAAAACCACTTTTCATTGACTCGATTCCAATCGAATTAGACTAGCAATTTGCCAACGACGAACAAACCCGAAGTTTTCATGAAATCAAAAACCCCTTTTAATTGGCTGGATTCCAATCGAATTGGACTAGCAATTCGCCAAAAAAAAAACCCGAAGTTATCACGAAATTAAAAACCACTTTTCATTGGCTCGATTCCAATCCAATTAGACTACCATTTCCCCAAAAACGAACAAACCCGAAGTTATCATGAAATCAAAAACCACTTTTCATTGCCTCGATTCCAATTGAATTAGACTAGCAATTAGCCGAAAATGAACAAACCAGAATTTATCATGAAATCAAAAATCACTTTTCGTTGGCTCGATTCCAATCGAATTAGACTGGCAATTCACCGAAAATGATCAAACTCGAAGTTATCATGAAATCAAAAACTACTTTTCATTTGCTCGATTCCAATCGAATTGGACAGGAAATTTGCCGAAAATGATCAAACCCGTAGTTATCGTGAAATCGAAAACCACTTTTCATTTGCTCGATTCCAACCGAATTAGACTGGCAATTTTTGGAAATCGATCAAACCCTAAGTCATCTTAAAATCGAAAGCCACCTTTCATTGGCTCGATTCCAATCGAATTAGACTAGCAATTTGCCGAAAATGATCAAACCTGAAGTTATCATGAAATCAAAAATCACTTTTCATTGGCTCGATTCAAATCAAATTAGACTAGTAATTAGCCAAAAATGAACAAACCCGAAGTTATCATGAAATCAAAAACCACTTTTCATTGGCTCCATTCCAATCGAATTAGATTGGCAATTCGTCGAAATTGATCAGAACTGAAGTTGTCATGAAATCAAAAACCACTTTTCATTGGCTCGATTCCAATCGAATTAGACTAGAAATTCATCAAAAATGATCAAAACCGAAGTTATCATGAAATCAAAAACCCCTTTTAATTGGCTGGATTCCAATCGAATTAGACTAGCAATTCGCCAAAAAAAAACCCGAAGTTCTCACGAAATTAAAAACCACTTTTCATTGGCTCGATTCCAATCAAATTAGACTACCATTACTCCAAAAACGAACAAACCCGAAGTTATCATGAAATCAAAAACCACTTTTCATTGGCTCGATTCCAATCGAATTAGACTAGCAATTTGGCAAAAAAAACAAACCCGAAGTTATCACGAAATTAAAAACCACTTTTCATTGGCTCGATTCCAATCAAATTAGACTACCATTTCTCCAAAAATGAACGAACCCGAAGTTATCATGAAATCAAAAACCACTTTTCATTGGCTCGATTCCAATCGAATTAGACTAGCAATTAGCCGAAAATGAACAAACCTGAAGATATCATGAAATCAAAAATCACTTTTCGTTGGCTCGATTCCAATCGAATTAGACTGGCAATTCATCGAAAATAATCAAACCCAAAGTTATCATGAAATCAAAAACCACTTTTCATTGGGTCAATTCCAATCGAACTAGACTACCAATTCACCGAAAATGATCAAACCCGAAGTTTT
The DNA here is from genome assembly GCF_002742605.1 of Olea europaea var. sylvestris. Classification (NCBI taxonomy): domain Eukaryota; kingdom Viridiplantae; phylum Streptophyta; class Magnoliopsida; order Lamiales; family Oleaceae; genus Olea; species Olea europaea. The sequence goes on along the minus strand of NW_019263031.1, from coordinate 17,632 downwards.
CATGAAATCAAAAACCACTTTTCATTGGCTCGATTCCAATCGTGTTAGACTAGCAATTCACCAAAAAAAACAAGCCCGTAGTTATCATGTAATCAAAAACCACTTTTCATTGGCTCGAGTCCAATCGAATTAGACTAGCATTTCTCCAAAAAGGAACAAACCCGAAGTTATCATGAAATCAAAAATAACTTTTCATTCGCTCGATTCCAATCGAGTTAGACTAGCAATTCACCGAAAACGATTAAACCCGAAGTTTTCATGAAATCAAAAATAACTTTTCATTCGCTCGATTCCAATCGAGTTAGACTAGCAATTCACCGAAAACGATTAAACCCGAAGTTTTCATGAAATCAAAAATAACTTTTCATTCGCTCGATTCCAATCGAGTTAGACTAGCAATTCACCGAAAACGATTAAACCCGAAGTTTTCATGAAATCAAAAATAACTTTTCATTCGCTCGATTCCAATCGAGTTAGACTAGCAATTCACCGAAAACGATTAAACCCGAAGTTTTCATGAAATCAAAAATAACTTTTCATTCGCTCGATTCCAATCGAGTTAGACTAGCAATTCACCGAAAACGATTAAACCCGAAGTTTTCATGAAATCAAAAATAACTTTTCATTCGCTCGATTCCAATCGAGTTAGACTAGCAATTCACCGAAAACGATTAAACCCGAAGTTTTCATGAAATCAAAAATAACTTTTCATTCGCTCGATTCCAATCGAGTTAGACTAGCAATTCACCGAAAACGATTAAACCCGAAGTTTTCATGAAATCAAAAATAACTTTTCATTCGCTCGATTCCAATCGAGTTAGACTAGCAATTCACCGAAAACGATTAAACCCGAAGTTTTCATGAAATCAAAAATAACTTTTCATTCGCTCGATTCCAATCGAGTTAGACTAGCAATTCACCGAAAACGATTAAACCCGAAGTTTTCATGAAATCAAAAATAACTTTTCATTCGCTCGATTCCAATCGAGTTAGACTAGCAATTCACCGAAAACGATTAAACCCGAAGTTTTCATGAAATCAAAAATAACTTTTCATTCGCTCGATTCCAATCGAGTTAGACTAGCAATTCACCGAAAACGATTAAACCCGAAGTTTTCATGAAATCAAAAATAACTTTTCATTCGCTCGATTCCAATCGAGTTAGACTAGCAATTCACCGAAAACGATTAAACCCGAAGTTTTCATGAAATCAAAAATAACTTTTCATTCGCTCGATTCCAATCGAGTTAGACTAGCAATTCACCGAAAACGATTAAACCCGAAGTTTTCATGAAATCAAAAATAACTTTTCATTCGCTCGATTCCAATCGAGTTAGACTAGCAATTCACCGAAAACGATTAAACCCGAAGTTTTCATGAAATCAAAAATAACTTTTCATTCGCTCGATTCCAATCGAGTTAGACTAGCAATTCACCGAAAACGATTAAACCCGAAGTTTTCATGAAATCAAAAATAACTTTTCATTCGCTCGATTCCAATCGAGTTAGACTAGCAATTCACCGAAAACGATTAAACCCGAAGTTTTCATGAAATCAAAAATAACTTTTCATTCGCTCGATTCCAATCGAGTTAGACTAGCAATTCACCGAAAACGATTAAACCCGAAGTTTTCATGAAATCAAAAATAACTTTTCATTCGCTCGATTCCAATCGAGTTAGACTAGCAATTCACCGAAAACGATTAAACCCGAAGTTTTCATGAAATCAAAAATAACTTTTCATTCGCTCGATTCCAATCGAGTTAGACTAGCAATTCACCGAAAACGATTAAACCCGAAGTTTTCATGAAATCAAAAATAACTTTTCATTCGCTCGATTCCAATCGAGTTAGACTAGCAATTCACCGAAAACGATTAAACCCGAAGTTTTCATGAAATCAAAAATAACTTTTCATTCGCTCGATTCCAATCGAGTTAGACTAGCAATTCACCGAAAACGATTAAACCCGAAGTTTTCATGAAATCAAAAATAACTTTTCATTCGCTCGATTCCAATCGAGTTAGACTAGCAATTCACCGAAAACGATTAAACCCGAAGTTTTCATGAAATCAAAAATAACTTTTCATTCGCTCGATTCCAATCGAGTTAGACTAGCAATTCACCGAAAACGATTAAACCCGAAGTTTTCATGAAATCAAAAATAACTTTTCATTCGCTCGATTCCAATCGAGTTAGACTAGCAATTCACCGAAAACGATTAAACCCGAAGTTTTCATGAAATCAAAAATAACTTTTCATTCGCTCGATTCCAATCGAGTTAGACTAGCAATTCACCGAAAACGATTAAACCCGAAGTTTTCATGAAATCAAAAATAACTTTTCATTCGCTCGATTCCAATCGAGTTAGACTAGCAATTCACCGAAAACGATTAAACCCGAAGTTTTCATGAAATCAAAAATAACTTTTCATTCGCTCGATTCCAATCGAGTTAGACTAGCAATTCACCGAAAACGATTAAACCCGAAGTTTTCATGAAATCAAAAATAACTTTTCATTCGCTCGATTCCAATCGAGTTAGACTAGCAATTCACCGAAAACGATTAAACCCGAAGTTTTCATGAAATCAAAAATAACTTTTCATTCGCTCGATTCCAATCGAGTTAGACTAGCAATTCACCGAAAACGATTAAACCCGAAGTTTTCATGAAATCAAAAATAACTTTTCATTCGCTCGATTCCAATCGAGTTAGACTAGCAATTCACCGAAAACGATTAAACCCGAAGTTTTCATGAAATCAAAAATAACTTTTCATTCGCTCGATTCCAATCGAGTTAGACTAGCAATTCACCGAAAACGATTAAACCCGAAGTTTTCATGAAATCAAAAATAACTTTTCATTCGCTCGATTCCAATCGAGTTAGACTAGCAATTCACCGAAAACGATTAAACCCGAAGTTTTCATGAAATCAAAAATAACTTTTCATTCGCTCGATTCCAATCGAGTTAGACTAGCAATTCACCGAAAACGATTAAACCCGAAGTTTTCATGAAATCAAAAATAACTTTTCATTCGCTCGATTCCAATCGAGTTAGACTAGCAATTCACCGAAAACGATTAAACCCGAAGTTTTCATGAAATCAAAAATAACTTTTCATTCGCTCGATTCCAATCGAGTTAGACTAGCAATTCACCGAAAACGATTAAACCCGAAGTTTTCATGAAATCAAAAATAACTTTTCATTCGCTCGATTCCAATCGAGTTAGACTAGCAATTCACCGAAAACGATTAAACCCGAAGTTTTCATGAAATCAAAAATAACTTTTCATTCGCTCGATTCCAATCGAGTTAGACTAGCAATTCACCGAAAACGATTAAACCCGAAGTTTTCATGAAATCAAAAATAACTTTTCATTCGCTCGATTCCAATCGAGTTAGACTAGCAATTCACCGAAAACGATTAAACCCGAAGTTTTCATGAAATCAAAAATAACTTTTCATTCGCTCGATTCCAATCGAGTTAGACTAGCAATTCACCGAAAACGATTAAACCCGAAGTTTTCATGAAATCAAAAATAACTTTTCATTCGCTCGATTCCAATCGAGTTAGACTAGCAATTCACCGAAAACGATTAAACCCGAAGTTTTCATGAAATCAAAAATAACTTTTCATTCGCTCGATTCCAATCGAGTTAGACTAGCAATTCACCGAAAACGATTAAACCCGAAGTTTTCATGAAATCAAAAATAACTTTTCATTCGCTCGATTCCAATCGAGTTAGACTAGCAATTCACCGAAAACGATTAAACCCGAAGTTTTCATGAAATCAAAAATAACTTTTCATTCGCTCGATTCCAATCGAGTTAGACTAGCAATTCACCGAAAACGATTAAACCCGAAGTTTTCATGAAATCAAAAATAACTTTTCATTCGCTCGATTCCAATCGAGTTAGACTAGCAATTCACCGAAAACGATTAAACCCGAAGTTTTCATGAAATCAAAAATAACTTTTCATTCGCTCGATTCCAATCGAGTTAGACTAGCAATTCACCGAAAACGATTAAACCCGAAGTTTTCATGAAATCAAAAATAACTTTTCATTCGCTCGATTCCAATCGAGTTAGACTAGCAATTCACCGAAAACGATTAAACCCGAAGTTTTCATGAAATCAAAAATAACTTTTCATTCGCTCGATTCCAATCGAGTTAGACTAGCAATTCACCGAAAACGATTAAACCCGAAGTTTTCATGAAATCAAAAATAACTTTTCATTCGCTCGATTCCAATCGAGTTAGACTAGCAATTCACCGAAAACGATTAAACCCGAAGTTTTCATGAAATCAAAAATAACTTTTCATTCGCTCGATTCCAATCGAGTTAGACTAGCAATTCACCGAAAACGATTAAACCCGAAGTTTTCATGAAATCAAAAATAACTTTTCATTCGCTCGATTCCAATCGAGTTAGACTAGCAATTCACTAAAAAAACAAACCCGTAGTTATCATGAAATCGAAAGCCACTTTTGATTTGCACGATTCCAATCGAATTGGACTAGCAATTTGCCGAAAATGATCAAACCTGAAGTTATCATGAAATCAAAAATCACTTTTCATTGGCTCGATTCAAATCAAATTGGACTAGCAATTAGCCAAAAATGAACAAACCCGAAGTTATCATGAAAGCAAAAACCACTTTTCATTGGCTCGATTCCAATCGAATTAGACTGGCAATTCGTCGAAATTGATCAGAACTGAAGTTATCATCAAATCAAAAACCACTTTTCATTGGCTCGATTCCAATCGAATTAGACTAGATTTGCCAAAAATTAACAAACCCAATGTTATCATTATATCAAAAACCACTTCTCATTGGCTCGATTCCAATCGAATTAGACTAACAATTTGCCAAAGACGAACAAACTCGATGTTATCATGAAATCGAAAACCACTTTCGTTGGCTCGATTCTAATCGAATAAGACTAGTAATTCTCCAAAAATGAACAAACCCGAAGTTATCAGAAATCAAAACCACTTTTCATTGGCTCGATTCCAATCGAATTAGACTGGCAATTCGTCGAAATTGATCAGAACTGAAGTTATCATCAAATCAAAAACCACTTTTCATTGGCTCGATTCCAATCTAATTAGACTAGCAATTCCCCGAAAATGATCAAACCCGAAGTTTTCATGAAATCAAAAACCCCTTTTAATTGGCTGGATTCCAATCGAATTGGACTAGCAATTCGCCAAAAAAAACCCGAAGTTATCACGAAATTAAAAACCACTTTTTCATTGGCTCGATTCCAATCGAATTGGACTGGCATTTCCCCAAAAACGAACAATCCTGAAGTTATCATGAAATCAAAAACCTCTTTCATTGGTTCGATTCCAATCGAATTGGACTAGCAATTAGCCGAGAATGATGAAACCCAAAGTTATCATGAAATCGAAAACCACTTTTCATTGGCTCGATTCCAATCGAATTAGACTAGCAATTCACTGAAAACGATCAATCCCGAAGTTTTCATGAAATCAAAAACCCCTTTTAATTGGCTCGATTCGAATCGAATTAGACTAGCAATGCGCCAAAAAGAACAAACCCGAAGTTATCACGAAATTAAAAACCACTTTTTCATTGGCTCGATTCCAATCGAATTGGACTGGCATTTCCCCAAAAACGAACAATCCTGAAGTTATCATGAAATCAAAAACCTCTTTCATTGGTTCGATTCCAATCGAATTGGACTAGCAATTAGCCGAGAATGATGAAACCCAAAGTTATCATGAAATCGAAAACCACTTTTCATTGGCTCGATTCCAATCGAATTAGACTAGCAATTCACTGAAAACGATCAAACCCGAAGTTTTCATGAAATCAAAAACCCCTTTTAATTGGCTCGATTCGAATCGAATTAGACTAGCAATGCGCCAAAAAGAACAAACCCGAAGTTATCACGAAATTAAAAACTACTTTTCATTGGCTCGATTCCAATCAAATTAGACTACCATTTCTCCAAAAATGAACAAACCCGAAGTTATCATGAAATCAAAAACCACTTTTCATTGGCTCGATTCCAATCGAATTGGTCTAGCAGTTTGCCGAAAATGATCAAACCCGTAGTTGTCATGTAATCAAAAACCACTTTTCATTGGCTCGATTCCAATCGAATTAGACTAGCATTTCTCCAAAAAGGAACAAATCCGAAGTTATCATGAAATCAAAAATAACTTTTCATTGGCTCGATTCCAATCGAATTGGACTAGCAATTTGTCGAAAATGATCAAACCCGTAGTTATCTTGAAATCAAAAACCACTTTTCATTTGCTCGATTCCAACCGAATTAGACTAGCAATTTTTCGAAAACGATCAAACCCTAAGTCATCATAAAATCAAAAGCCACTTTTCATCGGCTCGATTCCAATCGAATTAGACTAGCAATCAGCCAAAAACGAACAAACCCGAAGTTATCATGAAATCAAAAACCACTTTTCATTGGCTCGATTCCAATCAAATTAGACTGTCAATTCGTCGAAATTGATCAGAACTGAAGTTATCATGAAATCAAAAACCACTTTTCATTGGCTCGATTCCAATCGAATTAGACTAGCAATTCGCCAAAACTTAACAAACCCGATGTTATCATGAAATCAAAAACCACTTTTCATTTGCTCGATTTCCATCGAATTAGACTCGCAATTTGCCAAAGACGATCAAGCCCGATGTTATCATGAAATCTAAAACCACTTCTCGTTGGCTCGATTCTAATCGAATTAGGCTAGCAATTCGCCAAAAACAAACAAACCCGAAGTCATCATGAAATCAAAATCACTTTTCATTGGCTCAATTCCAATCGAATTAGACTAGCAATTCATCAAAAATGATCAGAACCGATGTTATCATGAAATCAAAAACCACTTTTCATTGGCTCGATTCCAATCGAATTAGACTAGCAATTCATCAAAAATGATCAAAACCAATGTTATCATGAAATCAAAAACCACTTTTCATTGGCTCGATTCCAATCGAATTAGACTAGCAATTCATCAAAAATGATCAAAACCAATGTTATCATGAAATCAAAAACCACTTTTCATTGGCTCGATTCCAATCGAATTAGACTAGCAATTCGCCAAAAAGGAACAAACCCGATGTTATCATGGAATCAATAACAACTTTTCATTGACTCGATTCCAATCGAATTAGACTAGCAATTCGCCAAAAAAACAAACCCGAAGTTATCACGAAATTAAAAACCACTTTTCATTAGCTCGATTCCAATAGAATTAGACTAGCAATTTTCCAACGACGAACAAACCCGAAGTTTTCATGAAATCAAAAACCCCTTTTAATTGGCTGGATTCCAATCGAATTAGACTAGCAATTCGCCAAAAAAACAAACCCGAAGTTATCACGAAATTAAAAACCACTTTTCATTAGCTCGATTCCAATCCAATTAGACTACCATTTCTCCAAAAACGAACAAACCCGAAGTTATCATGAAATCAAAAACCACTTTTCATTGCCTCTGTTTCAATCGAATTAGACTAGCAATTAGCCGAAAATGAACAAACCGGAAGTTATCATGAAATCAAAAATCACTTTTCGTTGGCTCGATTCCAATCGAATTAGACTGGCAATTCACCGAAATGATCAAACCCGAAGTTATCATGAAATCAAAAACCACTTTTCATTGGCTCGATTCCAATCGAATTAGACTAGCAATTCGCCAAAAAAACAAACCCGAAGTTATCACGAAATTAAAAACCACTTTTCATTGGCTCGATTCCAATCGAATTAGACTAGCAATTCGCCAAAAAAACAAACCCGAAGTTATCACGAAATTAAAAACCACTTTTCATTGGCTCGATTCCAATCGAATTAGACTAGCAATTCGCCAAAAAAACAAACCCGAAGTTATCACGAAATTAAAAACCACTTTTCATTGGCTCGATTCCAATCGAATTAGACTAGCAATTCGCCAAAAAAACAAACCCGAAGTTATCACGAAATTAAAAACCACTTTTCATTGGCTCGATTCCAATCCAATTAGACTACCATTTCTCCAAAAACGAACAAACCCGAAGTTATCATGAAATCAAAGACCACTTTTCATTGCCTCGATTCCAATCGATTTAGACTAGCAATTAGCCGAAAATGAACAAACCAGAATTTATCATGAAATCAAAAATCACTTTTCGTTGGCTCGATTCCAATCGAATTAGACTGGCAATTCACCGAAAATGATCAAACCCGAAGTTATCATGAAATCAAAAACCACTTTTCATTGGCTCGATTCCAATCGAATTAGACTAGCAATTCGCCAAAAATGAACAAACCCGATGTTATCATGGAATCAAAAATCACTTTTCATTGACTCGATTCCAATCGAATTAGACTAGCAATTTGCCAACGACGAACAAACCCGAAGTTTTCGTGAAATCAAAAACCCCTTTTAATTGGCTGGATTTCAATCGAATTAGACTAGCAATTCGTCAAAAAAACAAACCCGAAGTTATCACGAAATTAAAAACCACTTTTCATTGGCTCGATTCCAATCCAATTAGACTACCATTTCTCCAAAAACGAACAAACCCGAAGTTATCATGAAATCAAAAACCACTTTTCATTGCCTCGATTCCAATCGAATTAGACTAGCAATTAGCCGAAAATGAACAAACCGGAAGTTATCATGAAATCAAAAATCACTTTTCGTTTGTTCGATTCCGATCGAATCAGACTAGCAATTCGTCAAAATGGCAATTCACCGAAAATGATCAAACCCGAAGTTATCATGAAATCAAAAACCACTTTTCATTGGGTCAATTCCAATCGAACTAAACTAGCAATTCACCGAAAACGATCAAACCCGAAGTTTTCATGAAATCAAAAACCACTTTTCATTGGCTCGATTCCAATCGAGTTAGACTAGCAATTCACCAAAGAGAACAAACCCGTAGTTATCATGTAATCAAAAACTACTTTTCATTGGCTCGATTCCAATCGAATTAGACTAGCATTTCTCCAAAAAGGAACAAACCCGAAGTTATCATAAAATCAAAAATAACTTTTCATTGGCTCGATTCCAACCGAATTAGACTAGCAATTTTTCGAAAACGATCAAACCCTAAGTTATCATAAAATCGAAAGCCACTTTTCATCGGCTCGATTCCAATCGAATTAGACTAGTAATTTGCCGAAAATGATCAAACCCGTAGTTATCATGAAATCGAAAACCACTTTTCATTTGCTCGATTCCAACCGGATTAGACTAGCAATTTTTCGAAAACGATCAAACCCTAAGTTATCATAAAATCGAAAGCCACTTTTCATCGGCTCGATTCCAATCGAATTAGACTAGTAATTTGCCGAAAATGATCAAACCCGTAGTTATCATGAAATCGAAAACCACTTTTCATTTGCTCGATTCCAACCGAATTAGACTAGCAATTTTTCGAAAACGATCAAACCCTAAGTTATCATAAAATCGAAAGCCACTTTTCATCGGCTCGATTCCAATCGAATTAGACTAGCAATTTGTCGAAAATGATCAAACCCGAAGTTATCATGAAATCAAAAATCACTTTTCATTCGCTCGATTCAAATCAAATTAGACTAGCGATCAGCCAAAAACGAACAAACCCAAAGTTATCATGAAATCAAAAACCACTTTTCATTGGCTCGATTCCAGTCGAATTAGACTGGCAATTCGTCGAAATTGATCAGAACTGAAGTTAACATGAAATCAAAAACCACTTTTCCTTGGCTCGATTCCAATCGAATAAGACTAGCAATTCGTCAAAACTTAACAAACCCGATGTTATCATGAAATCAAAAACCACTTTTCATTGGCTCGATTTCAATCGAATTAGACTCGCAATTTGCCAAAGACGATCAAACCCGATGTTATAATGAAATCGAAAACCACTTTTCGTTGGCTCGATTCTAATCGAATAAGACAAGTAATTCTCCAAAAATGAACAAACCCGAAGTTATCCTGAAATCAAAACAACTTTTCATTGGCTCGATTCCAATCGAATTAGACTAGCAATTCACCGAAAACGATTAAACCCGAAGTTTTCATGAAATCAAAAACCACTTTTCATTGGCTCGATTCCAATCGAATTAGACTAGCAATTCGCCAAAAACAACAAACCCAAAATTATCATGAAATCAAAAACTACTTTTCATTGGCTCGATTCCAATCGAATTAGGCTAGCAATTCATCGAAAATGATCAAAATCGAAGTTATCATGAAATCAAAAACTACTTTTTATTGGCTCGATTCCAATCGAATTAGACTAGCAATTCGCCAAAAATGAACAAAACCGATGTTATCTTCAAATCAAAAACCACTTTTCATTAGCTCGATTCCAATCGGATTAGAATAGCAATTCATCGAAAATGACCAAAACCGAAGTTATCATGAAATCAAAAACCGCATTTCATTGGCTCGATTCCAATTGAATTAGACTAGCAATTATCCGAAAATGAACAAACCGGAAGTTATCATGAAATCAAAAATCACTTTTCGTTGGCTCGATTCCAATCGAATTAGACTGGCAATTCACCGAAAATGATCAAACCCGAAGTTTTCATGAAATCAAAAACCACTTTTCATTGGGTCAATTCCAATCGAACTAGACTAGCAATTCACCGAAAACGATCAAACCCGAAGTTTTCATGAAATCAAAAACCACTTTTCATTGGCTCGATTCCAATCGAATTGGACTTGCAATTTGCCGAAAATGATCAAACCCGTAGTTATCATGTAATCAAAAACCACTTTTCATTGGCTCGATTCCAATCGAATTAGACTAGCATTTCTCCAAAAAGGAACAAATTCGAAGTTATCATGAAATCAAAAATAACTTTTCATTGGCTCGATTCCAATCGAATTGGACTAGCAATTTGCCGAAAATGATCAAACCCGAGGTTATCATGAGATTGAAAACCACTTTTCATTGGCTTGATTCCAACCGAATTAGACCAGTAACTTTTCGAAAGCGATCAAACCCGAAGTTATCATGAAATCAAGAACCACTTTTCAATTGCTCGATTCCAATCGAATTGGACTGGTAATTTGCCGAAAATGATCAAACCCATAGTTATCGTGAAATCAAAAACCACTTTTCATTTGCTCGATTCCAACCGAATTAGGCTAGCAATTTTTCGAAAACGATCAAATCCTAAGTCATCATAAAATCGAAAGCCACTTTTCATCGGCTCGATTCCATTCGAATTAGACTAGCAATTTGCCGAAAATGATCAAACCCGAAGTTATCATGAAATCAAAAATCACTGTTCATTGGCTCGAATCAAATCAAATTAGACTAGCAATTAGCCAAAAACGAAAAAACCCGAAGTTATCATGAAATCAAAAACAACTTTTCATTGGCTCGATTCCAATCGAATTAGACTGGCAATTCGTCGAAATTGATTAGAATTGAAGTTATCATGAAATCAAAAACCACTTTTCATTGGCTCGATTCCAATCGAATTAGACTAGCAATTCGCCAAAACTTAAGAAACCCGATGTTATCATGAAATCAAAAACCACTTTTCATTGGCTCGATTCCAATCGAATTAGACTGGCAATTCGTCGAAATTGATTAGAATTGAAGTTATCATGAAATCAAAAAACGCTTTTCATTGGCTCGATTCCAATCGAATTAGACTAGCAATTTGCCAAAACTTAACAAACCCGATGTTATCATGAAATCAAAAACCACTTTTCATTGGCTCGATTTCAATCGAATTAGACTCGCAATTTGCCAAAGACGATCAAACCCAATGTTATCATGAAATCGAAAACCACTTTTCATTTGTTCGATTCCAACCGAATTAGACTAGCAATTTTTTGAAAAGGATCAAACCCGAACTCATCATGAAATCGGAAGCCTCTTTTCATTGGCTCGATTCCAATCGAATTAGACTAGCAATTTGCCGAAAATGATCAAACCCGAAGTTATCATGAAATCAAAAATCACTTTTCATTGGCTCGATTCAAATCAAATTAGACTAGCAATTAGCCGAAAATGAACAAACCCGAAGTTATGATGAAATCAAAGGCCACTTTTCATTGGCTCGATTCCAATCGAATTAGACTGGCAATTCATCGAAATTGATCAGAACTAAAGTTATCATGAAATCAAAAACCACTTTTCATTGGCTCAATTCCAATCGAATTAGACTAGAAATTCGCCAAAACTTAACAAACCCGATGTTATCATGAAATCAAAAACCAATTTTCATTGGCTCGATTTCAATAGAATTAGACTCGCAATTTGCCAAAGACGAACAAACCCGATGTTATCATGAAATCGAAAACCACTTTTCGTTGGCCCGATTCTAATCGAATAAGACTAGCAATTCTCCAAAAATGAACAAACCCGAAGTTATCCTGAAATCAAAACCTCTTTTCATTGGCTCGATTCAAATCGAATTAGACTAGCAATTCACCGAAAATGAATAAACCCGAAGTTTTCATGAAATCAAAAACCACTTTTCATCGGCTCGATTCCAATCGAATTAGACTAGCAATTCGCCAAAAATGAACAAACCCGATGTTATCTTGAAATCAAAAACCACTTTTCATTGGCTCGATTCCAATCGAATTAGACTAGCAATTCGCCAAAAATGAACAAACCCGATGTTATCTTGAAATCAAAAACCACTTTTCATTGGCTCGATTCCAATCGAATTAGAATAGCAATTCATCGAAAATGATGAAAATCGAAGTTATCATGAAATCCAAAACCGCTTTTCGTTAGCTCAATTCCAAGGGAATTAGACTAGCAATTCACCTAAAATGAACAAACCCGATGTTATCATGAAATCAAAAACCACTTCTCGTTGGCTCGATTCCAATCGAATTAGACTAGCCATTTGCCAAAGACGAACAAACCCGATGTTATCATGAAATCGAAAACCACTTTTCGTTGGCTCGATTCTAATCGAATAAGACTAGCAATTCTCCAAAAATGAACAAACCAGAAGTTATCATGAAATCAAAACCACTTTTCATTGGCTCGATTCCAATCGAATTAGACTTGCAATTCGCCAAAAATCAACAAGCCCAATGTTATCATGAAATCAAAAACTACTTCTCGTTGGCTCGATTCCAATCGAATTAGACTAGCAATTTGCCAAAGATGAACAAACCCGATGTTATCATGAAATCGAAAACCACTTTTCATTGGCTCGATTCCAATCGAATTAGACTAGCAATTCACCGAAAATGATTAAACCCGAAGTTTTCATGAAATCAAAAACCACTTTTCATCGGCTCGATTCCAATCGAATTAGACTAGCAATTCACCGAAAATGATTAAACCCGAAGTTTTCATGAAATCAAAAACCACTTTTCATCGGCTCGATTCCAATCGAATTAGACTAGCAATTCACCGAAAATGATTAAACCCGAAGTTTTCATGAAATCAAAAACCACTTTTCATCGGCTCGATTCCAATCGAATTAGACTAGCAATTTGCCAAAGATGAACAAACCCGATGTTATCATGAAATCGAAAACCACTTTTCATTGGCTCGATTCTAATCGAATAAGACTAGTAATTCTCCAAAAATGAACGAACCCAAAGTTATCAAAAATCAAAACCACTTTTCATTGGCTCGATTCCAATCGAATTAGACTAGCAATTCACCAAAAATGAACAAATCCGTAGTTATCATGAAATCGAATTGGACTAGAAATTTGCCTAAAATGATCAAACCCGTAGTTATCATGAAATCGGAAACCCCTTTTCATTTGCTCAATTCCAACCGAATTAGACTAGCAATTTTTTGAAAACGATTAAACCGAAGTCATCATGAAATCGAAAGCCACTTTTCATTGGCTCGATTCCAATCGAATTAGACTAGCAATTTGCCAAAAATGATCAAACCCGAAGTTATCATGAAATCGGAAACCCCTTTTCATTTGCTCAATTCCAACCGAATTAGACTAGCAATTTTTTGAAAACGATTAAACCGAAGTCATCATGAAATCGAAAACCACTTTTCATTTGCTCGATTCCAACCGAATTAGACTAGCAATTTTTTGAAAACGATTAAACCGAAGTCATCATGAAATCGAAAACCACTTTTCATTTGCTCGATTCCAACCGAATTAGACTAGCAATTTGCCGAAAATGATCAAACCCGAAGTTATCATGAAATCAAAAATCACTTTTCATTGGCTCGATTCCAATCAAATTAGACTAGCAATTAGTCGAAAAAGAAAACAAACCCAAAGTTATCATGAAATCAAAAACCACTTTTCATTGGCTCGATTTCAATCGAACTAGACTCGCAATTTGCCAAAGACGATCAAACTCGATGTTATAATGAAATCGAAAACCACTTTTCGTTGGCTCGATTCTAATCGAATAAGACTAGCAATTCTCCAAAAATGAACAAACCCGAAGTTATCCTGAAATCAAAACAACTTTTCATTGGCTCGATTCCAATCGAATTAGACTAGCAATTCACCGAAAATGATTAAACCCGAAGTTTTCATGAAATCAAAAACCACTTTTCATTGGCTCGATTCCAATCGAATTAGACTAGCAATTCGGCAAAAAGAACAAACCCGAAATTATCATGAAATCAAAAACTACTTTTCATTGGCTCGATTCCAATCGAATTAGACTAGCAATTCATCGAAAATGATCAAAACCGAAGTTATCATGAAATCAAAAATCACTTTTCATTGGCTCGATTCCAATCGAATTAGACTAGCATTTCTCCAAAAAGGAACAAACCCGAAGTTATCATGAAATCAAAAATAACTTTTCATTGGCTAAATTCCAATCGAATTAGACTAGAAATTCGCCAAAACTTAACAAACCCGATGTTATCATGAAATCAAAAACCAATTTTCATTGGCTCAATTTCAATCGAATTGGACTCGCAATTTGCCAAAGACGAACAAACCCGATGTTATCATGAAATCGAAAACCACTTTTCGTTGGCCCGATTCTAATCGAATAAGACTAGCAATTCTCCAAAAATGAACAAACCCGAAGTTATCCTGAAATCAAAACCACTTTTCATTGGCTCGATTCCAATCGAATTAGACTAGCATTTCTCCAAAAAGGAACAAACCCGAAGTTATCATGAAATCAAAAATAACTTTTCATTGGCTAAATTCCAATCGAATTAGACTAGAAACTCCCCAAAAATGAACAAACCCGAAGTTAACAAGAAAACAAAAACCACATTTCAGTAGCTCGATTCCAATCGAATTAGACTAGCAATTCGCCAAAAATGAACAAACCCGATGTTATCTTGAAATCAAAAACCACTTTTCATTGGCTCGATTCCAATCGAATTCGAATAGCAATTCACCAAAAATGATCAAAATCGAAGTTATCATGAAATCCAAAACCGCTTTTCGTTAGCTCGATTCCAAGGGAATTAGACTAGCAATTCACCTAAAATGAACAAACCCGATGTTATCATGAAATCAAAAATCACTTCTCGTTGGCTCAATTCCAATCGAATTAGACTAGCCATTTGCCAAAGACGAACAAACCCGATGTTATCATGAAATCGAAAACCACTTTTCGTTGGCTCGATTCTAATCGAATAAGACTAGCAATTCTCCAAAAATGAACAAACCAGAAGTTATCATGAAATCAAAACCACTTTTCATTAGCTCGATTCCAATCGAATTAGACTTGCAATTCGCCAAAAATCAACAAGCCCAATGTTATCATAAAATCAAAAACCACTTCTCGTTGGCTCGATTCCAATCGAATTAGACTAGCAATTTGCCAAAGACGAACAAACCCGATGTTATCATGAAATCGAAAACCACTTTTCATTGGCTCGATTCCAATCGAATTAGACTAGCAATTTGCCAAAGACGAACAAACCCGATGTTATCATGAAATCGAAAACCACTTTTCATTGGCTCGATTCCAATCGAATAAGACTAGTAATTCTCCAAAAATGAACGAACCCAAAGTTATCAGAAATCAAAACCACTTTTCATTGGCTCGATTCCAATCGAATTAGACTAGCAATTCACCAAAAATGAACAAACCCGTAGTTATCATGAAATCGAATTGGACTAGAAATTTGCCGAAAATGATCAAACCCGTAGTTATTATGAAATCGGAAACCCCTTTTCATTTGATCAATTCCAACTGAATTAGACTAGCAATTTTTCGAAAACGATTAAACCCGAAGTCATCATGAAATCGAAAGCCACTTTTCATTGGCTCGATTCCAATCGAATTAGACTAGCAATTTGCCAAAAATGATCAAACCCGAAGTTATCATGAAATCAAAAATCACTTTTCATTGGCTCGATTCCAATCAAATTAGACTAGCGATCAGCCAAAAACGAACAAACCCGAAGTTATCATGAAATCAAAAACTACTTTTCATTGGCTCGATTCCAACCGAATTAGACTGGCAATTCGCCGAAATTGATCGAAACTGAAGTTATCATGAAATCAAAAACCACTTTTCATTGGCTCGATTCCAATTGAATTAGACTAGCAATTCGCCAAAACTTAACAAACCCGATGTTATCATGAAATCAAAAACCACTTTTCATTGGCTCGATTTCAATCGAATTAGACTCGCAATTTTCCAAAGACGACAAACCCGACGTTATCATGAAATCGAAAACTACTTTTCGTTGGCTAGATTCTAATCGAATAAGACTAGCAATTCTCCAAGATGAACAAACCCGAAGTTATCCTGAAATCAGAACCACTTTTCATTGGCTCGATTCCAATTGAATTAGACTAGCAATTCACCGAAAAGGATTAAACCCGAAGTCATCATGAAATCAAAAACCACTTTTCATTGGCTCGATTCCAATCGAATTAGACTAGCAATTCGCCAAAAATGAACAAACCCGATGTTATCTTGAAATCAAAACCCACTTTTCATTGGCTCGATTCCAATCGAATTAGAATAGCAATTCACCGAAAATGATCAAACTAGAAGTTATCATGAAATCAAAAATCACTTTTCATTGGCTCGATTCCAATCAAATTAGACTAGCAATTAGCCGAAAACAAACAAACCCAAAGTTATCATGAAATCAAAAACTACTTTTCATAGGCTCGATTCCAATCGAATTAGACTGGTAATTCGCTGAAATTGATCGAAACTGAAGTTATCATGAAATCAAAAACCACTTTTCATTGGCTCGATTCCAATCGAATTAGACTAGCAATTCGCCAAAACTTAACAAACCCGATGTTATCATGAAATCAAAAACCACTTTTCATTGGCTCGATTCCAATCGAATTAGACTAGCAATTTGCCAAAAATGAACAAACCCAAAGTTATCATGAAATCAAAAACTTCTTTTCATAGGCTCGATTCCAATCGAATTAGACTAGCAATTTGCCAAAAATGAACAAACCCAAAGTTATCATGAAATCAAAAACTTCTTTTCATAGGCTCGATTCCAATCGAATTAGACTAGCAATTCACGGAAAACGATTAAACCCGAAGTTTTCATGAAATCAAAAACCACTTTTCATTGGCTCGATTCCAATCGAATTAGACTAGCAATTTGCCAAAAATGACCAAACCCGATGTTATCTTGAAATCAAAAATCACTTTTCATTGGCTCGATTCCAATCGAATTAGAATAGCAATTCACCGAAAATGATCAAACTCGAAGTTATCATGAAATCAAA
>NW_019263030.1:38099-38663 GCF_002742605.1 Olea europaea var. sylvestris | reverse complement strand
CTCCTAGTAGAAGTGGTAGAATTATTCCAAGTATTTCAGCTGGAACAGCTATGTACATTTTCGATTTTCTATTCACTCATGATCTGGCCTGGTCGACCCAATCATGATATTGAAGGATGGGACCTTTTCTCGAAAAACTCCGGATCCCGATAAGAGTTGAAAATGGTGCAACATCGAATCCTGTTACTTCGAATGGAATCTTAGCCCGCCTCACTTGCTTTCTTTAACTGCATAAGGGCATAAGCGAAGTCAAGGGATTTCCGTCTAACTAGTGGCTGAGAGTAAGCAAGCTACCTTCATTCAACAGATTTGTGGTTGAGTCAATAACTGGGTCGGGAATCTTTGCTCTTCTCTTTTGCATTTCCGCTGCCTGCGTTCTTCTTCGTGTCCGTCCGTATCGCAAAGCTGGTCGACGCCAGCTGTAATGGTTGAAAATAGGGGTCCAACCAAAATCAAGCTTTTTTCGATAAAGCAAACGATTTGTTCCGACAACTTCGGACCAGATTAACCCCTTTGAATTAGCCGATCTTACAAGATCGATCGGGCGGGCTGGTTGGGAAGGGG
>NW_019263030.1:18902-19439 GCF_002742605.1 Olea europaea var. sylvestris | reverse complement strand
AAATGCTTGAGCTTGAGTGAGAAGGGCCTCCTCGCTTATTGACTTGAACCACTGACCTTTAGAACGAACCTATAGGACAAAAGGAACTTAACTAAGGGCATCTGACAAAGAGCAAACAGCTTATCTCAACTACTTGACTTGAGTCCCAGTACTGAAAGACGTAACTTCAGGAGTTTCCCTGAAAGAATAGTAAGGCTGGATGGAATGAAGGGGAAAGGTTTACAAATAAATCAATCAAAGGAACCAAAACATAAAGAGAAGCCTAAGCTCTAGGTCGATGTGGTGTAGACGAGCCCCAGGAGCAAAGCGTTCTTGCTCGTTCCTTGGTTGGAAAGGGCAGAGTTCCATTTTTTGGGTGGGTCTAGAGCGAAGGAAAGAGATGTGTGGCAGAGGGCAGTTGAGGCGTCGAACGAACATGTTTGAGTATGGATCGTAATTGAGCGAAACATCTGCTCATCGAAACCTAGCCCAACCTACTTAAAGCGAAGGTCTTGACCTGGAAGGATCGAAGAGAGCGCTAGTAGATCGAGCTGTAGG
>NW_019263030.1:9525-9838 GCF_002742605.1 Olea europaea var. sylvestris | reverse complement strand
TTTTTTTTGCATAAAAAGCAGCCAGCCGCTTATATATATATTCTAATATATATATAATATCTATATATATTATTTTCTATTTTTTTGAAACCCTTCTTCCGACCTTTTTTGAAAAGCGCATACTTTCTCTTCCAAAAATGACCTCTCCAGTCGGGCCAGTCGGGAAAGGCATGAGATATTTACCTAAGCAAGCTACCTTGAGCGGATCCCACGTTAGTCCCAAGACGTTGGTCTCTAACTCGAAAAGTAAATGCTTGAGCTTGAGTGAGAAGGGCCTCCTCGCTTATTGACTTGAACCACTGACCTTTAGAAC
>NW_019263030.1:0-154 GCF_002742605.1 Olea europaea var. sylvestris | reverse complement strand
CCCTTCTCCGAGTCAGTCCAGTCAGAAAGGGGAGGGCCCGCTGTCTAGACTGCATTTCGGGAGTTTGAACACCATCCCATTTTAACCAAAAATACAACCCTGTCAAAGATATCTAACCTTCCTTCCTTATGAGTGGAAATCCAATCCCGTTTTG
>NW_019263029.1:0-19441 GCF_002742605.1 Olea europaea var. sylvestris | reverse complement strand
CGCGCCGAGGTCAATTTCGTCATTTTTCGCGACTGTGTCGGAATGGGCTGAAATTTGACAGGTTGATCGGGAACAAAAACCGCATTTAGACATTTTTCGCGACTGTGTCGGAATGGGCTAATATTTGACCGGTTGATCGGAAACAAAAACCGCGTCGGGGATAATTTCGTCATTTTTCGCGACAGTGTCGGAATGGGCTAAAATTTGACTAGTTGATCGGAAACAAAAACCGCGTCGGGGATAATTTCGTCATTTTTCGCGACAGTGTCGGAATGGGCTAAAATTTGACTAGTTGATCGGAAACAAAAACCGCGTCGGGGATAATTTCGTCATTTTTCGCGACAGTGTCGGAATGGGCTAAAATTTGACTAGTTGATCGGAAACAAAAACCGCGTCGGGGATAATTTCGTCATTTTTCGCGACAGTGTCGGAATGGGCTAAAATTTGACTAGTTGATCGGAAACAAAAACCGCGTCGGGGATAATTTCGTCATTTTTCGCGACAGTGTCGGAATGGGCTAAAATTTGACTAGTTGATCGGAAACAAAAACCGCGTCGGGGATAATTTCGTCATTTTTCGCGACAGTGTCGGAATGGGCTAAAATTTGACTAGTTGATCGGAAACAAAAACCGCGTCGGGGATAATTTCGTCATTTTTCGCGACAGTGTCGGAATGGGCTAAAATTTGACTAGTTGATCGGAAACAAAAACCGCGTCGGGGATAATTTCGTCATTTTTCGCGACAGTGTCGGAATGGGCTAAAATTTGATATGTTGATCGGAAACAAAAAATCGCGCCGGGGGCAATTTCGTCATTTTTCACGACTGTGTCGTAATGGGCTCAAATTTGACAGGTTGATCGGAAACAAAAAATCGCTCCGGGGAAAATTTCGTCATTTTTCGCGACCGTGTCGGAATGGCCTAAAATTTGACAGGTTGATCGGAAACAAAAATCGCGCCGAGGGCAATTTCCTTATTTTTCGTGACTGTATCGGAATGGGCCCAAATTTAACAGGTTGATCGGGAACAAAAACCGCGTCGGGTGAATTTCGTCATTTTTCGCAACTGAGTCGGAATTGGCTAAAATTTGACAGGTTGATCGAAAACAAAAATCGCGCCGGGGGCAATTTCGACGTTTTTCGCGAAGGTGTCAGAATGGGCTAAAATTTGACTGGTTGATCGGAAAAAAAAGCCGCGCCGTGGGCAATTTCGTCAGTTTTCTCGACTGTGTCGGAATGGACTGAAATTTCGCAGGTTGATCGGAAATAAAAATCGCTCCGGGGGCAATTTCGACATTTTCCGCTACGGTGTCGGAATGGGCTAAAATTCAACTGGTTGATCGGAAACAAAAATCGCGCCGGGGGATTTTTTGGCATTTTTCGAGACTGTGTCGGAATGGGCTCAAATTTGACAGGTTGATCGGGAACAAAAATCGGGCCGGGGTTAATTTCGTCATTTTTTGTAACTGTGTCGAAATAGGTTAAAATTTGACTGGTTGATCGAAAACAAAAATCGAGCCAAGGGAAATTTCGTCATTTTTCGCGACTGTGTCGGAATGGGCTAAAATTTGACAGGCTGATCGGAAACAAAAAAACGCGTCGAGGGCAATTTCGTCATTTTTCGCGGCTGTGTCGGAATGGGCTCAAATTTGACAGGTTGATCGGGAACAAAAATCGGGCCGAGGGCAATTTCGTCATTTTTCGCAACTGTGTCGGAGTTGGCTAAAATTTGACAGGTTGATCGAAAACAAAAATCGTGCCTCGGGCAATATCGACATTTTTCCCGACGATGTCGGGATGGGCTAAATTTTGACTGGTTGATCGGGAACAAAAATCGCGCCGGAGGTAATTTCGTCATTTTTCACAACTTTGTCGGAATTGGCTAAAATTTGATAAGTTGATTAGGAACAAAAATCGCGCCGGGGGCAATTTCGGCATCGGAAATAAAAATCGCGCCGGGGGCAATTTCGATATTTTCCGCTACGGTGTCGGAATGGGCTAAAATTTGACTGGTTGATCGGAAAAAACCTCGCCATGGACAATTTCGTCATTTTTCGCGACTGTGTCGGAGTGGGCTATAATTTGACAGGTTGATCGGAAACAAAAAAACGCGCCTAGGGCTATTTCGTCATTTTTCGCGACTGTGTTGGAATGGGCTAAAATTTGACAAGTTGATCGGAAACAAAAATCGCGTCGGGGGATTTTTTGGCATTTTTCGAGACTGTGTCGGAATGGGCTCAAATTTGATAGGTTGATCGGGAACAAAAACCGGGCCGGGGGCAATTTCGTCATTTTTCATGACCGTGTCGGAATGGGCTAAAACTTGACTGGTTGATCGGAAACAAAAACAGCGTCGGGGGCAATTTCGTCATTTTTCGCGACGGTGTCGGAATCGACTAAAATTTGACTGGTTGATCGGAAACAAAAATCGCGCCGGGGGCAATTTCGTCATTTTTCGCGACTGTGTCGGAATGGGCTCAAATTTGACAGGTTGATCGGGAACAAAAATAGGGCCGAGGGCAATTTCGTCATTTTTTGCTGCTGTGTCGGAATGGGCTAAAATTTGACAGGTTGATCGGAAACAAAAAAAGGGCCGAGGGCAATATCGTTATTTTTCTTGACTGAGTCGGAATGGGCTAAAATTTGACAGGTTGATCGGAAACAAAAATCGCACCGGGGGCAATTTCGTCATTTTTCGCGAGCGTGCCGGAATGGGCTAAAATTTGATATGTTGATCGGAAACAAAAAATCGCGCCGGGGGCAATTTCGTCATTTTTCACGACTGTGTCGGAATTGGCCAAAATTTGACAAGTTGATCAAGAACAAAAATCGCGCCGTGGGCAATTTCGTTATTTTTCTCGACTGTGTCGGAATGGGCTGAAATTTGGCAGGTTTATCGGAAATAAAAATCACGCCGGGGGCAATTTAGTCATTTTTCTCGAATGTGTCGGAATGGAATAAAATTTGGCAGGTTGATCGGAAAAAAATCGCGCCGGGGGCAATTTCGTCATTTTTCGCGACCGTGTCGGAATGGGCTAAAATTTGATATGTTGATCGGAAACAAAAAATCGCGCCGGGGGCAATTTCGTCATTTTTCACGACTGTGCCGGAATGGGCTCAAATTTTACAGGTTGATCGGAAACAAAAAACCGCTCCAGGGAAAATTTCGTCATTTTTCGAGACTTTGTTGGAATGGGCTAAAATTTGATAGGTTGATCGGAAACAAAAATCGCTCCGAGGGCAATTTCCTTATTTTTCGTGACTGTGTCGGAATGGGCCCAAATTTAACAGGTTGATCGGGAACCAAAATCGCGACGGGTGAATTTGGTCATTTTTCGCAACTGAGTCGGAATTGGCTAAAATTTGACAGGTTGATCGAAACCAAAAATCTCGCCGGGGGCAATTTCGACGTTTTTCGCAAAGGTGTCGGAATGGGCTAAAATTTGACTGGTTGATCGGAAAAAAGCCGCGACGGGGGCAATTTCGTCAGTTTTCTCGACTGTGTCGGAATGGGCTGAAATTTGGCAGGTTGATCGGAAATAAAAATCGCGCCGGGGGCAATTTCGACATTTTCGGCTACGGTGTCGGAATGGGCTAAAACTTGAATGGTTGATCGGAAAAAAAACCGCGCCATGGACAATTTCGTCATTTTTCACGACTGTGTCGGAGTGGGTTATAATTTGACAGGTTGATCGGAAACAAAAAAAAATGCGCCTAAGGCTATTTCGTCATTTTTCGCGACTGTGTCGGAATGGGCTCAAATTTGATAGGTTGATCGGGAACAAAAACCGGGCCGGGGTTAATTTCGTCGTTTTTCGCAGCTGTGTCGAAATAGGCTAAAATTTGACTGGTTGATCGAAAACAAAAATCGCGCCAAGGGAAATTTCGTCATTTTTCGCGACGGTGTCGGAATGGGCTAAAATTTGACAGGTTGATCGGAAACAAAAAAACGCGCTGAGGGCAATTTCGTCATTTTTCGCGACTGTGTCGGAATGGGCTCAAATTTGACAGGTTGATCGGGAACAAAAACCGGGCCGGAGGCAATTTCGTCATTTTTCGCAACTGTGTCGGAGTTGGCTAAAATTTGACAGGTTGATCGAAAACAAAAATTGTGTCGGGGGCAATTTCGACATTTTTCGCGACGATGTCGGAATGGGCTAAAATTTGACTGGTTGATCGGGAACAAAAATCGCGCCGGGGGTAATTTCGTCATTTTTCACAACTTTGTCGGAATTGGCTAAAATTTGACAAGTTGATCAGGAACAAAAATCGCGCCGGGGGCAATTTCGGCATTTTTCTCGACTGTGTCGGAATGGGCTGAAATTTGGCTTGTTGATCGGAAAAAAAGCCGCGCCGGGGGCAATTTCGTCAGTTTTCTCGACTGTGTCGGAATGGCCTGAAATTTGGCAGGTTGATCGGAAATAAAAATCGCGCCGGGGGCAATTTCGACATTTTTCGCTACGGTGTCGGAATGGGCTAAAATTTGACAGCTTGATCGGAAACAAAAAAACGCGCCTAGGGCTATTTCGTCATTTTTCGCGACTGTGTTGGAATGGGCTAAAATTTGACAGGTTGATCGGAAACAAGAATCGCGCCGAGGGATTTTTTGGCATTTTTCGAGACTGTGTCGGAATGGGCTCAAATTTGATAGGTTGATCGGGAACAAAAATCGGGCCGGGGGCAATTTCGTCATTTTTCGCGACCGTGTCGGAATGGGCTAAAAGTTGACAGGTCGATCGGAAACAAAAACAGCGCCGGGGGTAATTTCGTCATTTTTCGCGACGGTGTCGGGATCGACAAAAATTTGACTGGTTGATCGGAAACAAAAATCGCGCCGGGGGCAATTTCGTCATTTTTCGCGACTGTGCGGAATGGGCTCAAATTTGACAGGTTGATCGGGAACAAAAATCGGGCCGGGGGCAATATCGTTATTTTTCGCGACTGAGTCGGAATGGGCTAAAATTTGACAGGTTGATCAGAAACAAAAATCGCACCGGGGGCAATTTCGTCGTTTTTCGCGACTGTATTGGAATGGGCTCAAATTTGACAGGTTGATCGGGAACAAAAATCGCACCGGCGGTAATTTCGTCATTTTTCACAACTGTGTCGGAATTGGCTAAAATTTGACAAGTTGATCAAGAACAAAAACTGCGACGTGGGCAATTTCTTCATTTTTCTCGACTGTGTCGGAATGGGCTGAAGTTTCGCAGGTTTATCGGAAATAAAAATCACGCCGGGGCAATTTCGTCATTTTTCTCGACTGCGTCGGAATGGACTAAAATTTGGCAGGTTGATAGGAAAAAAATCACGCCGGGGGCAATTTTGTCATTTTTCACGACCATGTCGGAATGGGCTAAATTTTGATATGTTGATCGGAAACAAAAAATTGCGCCGGGAGCAATTTCGTCATTTTTCACGACTGTGTCGGAATTGGCCAAAATTTGACAAGTTGATCAAGAACAAAAACAGCGCCGTGGGCAATTTCGTCATTTTTCTCGACTGTGTCGGAATGGACTGAAATTTCACAGGTTGATCGGAAAAAAATCACGCCGAGGGCAATTTCGTCATTTTTCGCGACCGTGTCGGAATGGGCTAAAATTTGATATGTTGATCGGAAACAAAAAATCGCGCCGGGGGCAATTTCGTCATTTTTCACGACTGTGTCGGAATGGGCTCAAATTTGACAGGTTGATCGGAAACAAAAAACCGCTCCGGGGAAAATTTCGTCATTTTTCGCGACTATGTCGGAATGGGCTAAAATTTGACGGGTTGATCGGAAACAAAAATCGCGCCGAGAGCAATTTCCTTGTTTTTCGTGGCTGTGTCGGAATGGGCCCAAATTTAACAGGTTGATCGGGAACAAAAATCGCGTCGGGTGAATTTCGTCATTTTTCGCAACTGAGTCGGAATTGGCTAAAATTTGACAGGTTGATCGAAAACAAAAATCGCGCCGGGGGCAATTTCGACGTTTTTCGCGAAGGTGTCGGAATGGGCTAAAATTTGACTGGTTGATCGGAAAAAAAAGCCGCGACGGGGGCAATTTCATCAGTTTTCTCGACTGTGTCGGAATGGGCTGAAATTTGGCAGGTTGATCGGAAATAAAAATCGCGCCGGGGGCAATTTCGACATTTTCCGCTATGGTGTCGGAATGGGCTAAAATTTGACTGGTTGATCGGAAAAAAATCGCGCCATGGACAATTTCGTTATTTTTCGCGACTGTGTCGGAGTGGGTTATAATTTGACAGGTTGATCGGAAACAAAAAAATGCGCCTAGGGCTAATTCGTCATTTTTCGCGACTGTGTCGGAATGGGCTAAAATTTGACTGGTTGATCGGAAACAAAAATCGCGCCGGGGGATTTTTTGGCATTTTTCGAGACTGTGTCGGAATGGGCTAAAAATTTGATAGGTTGATCGGGAACAAAAATCGGGCCGGGGGTAATTTCATCATTTTTTGCAACTGTGTCGAAATAGGCTAAAACTTGACTAGTTGATCGAAAACAAAAACCGCGCCAAGGGCAATTTCGTCATTTTTCGCGACTGTGTCGGAATGGGCTAAAATTTGACAGGTTGATCGGAAACAAAAAAAATGCGTCGAGGGCAATTTCGTCATTTTTCGCGACTGTGTCGGAATGGGCTCAAATTTGACTGGTTGATCGGGAACAAAAACCGGGCCGGGGGCAATTTCGTCCTTTATCACAACTTTGTCGGAATTGGCTAAAATTTGACAAGTTGATCAGGAACAAAAATCGCGCCGAGGGCAATTTCGTCATTTTTCTCGACTGTGTCGGAATGGGCTGAAATTTGGCAGGTTGATCGGAAATAAAAATCGCGCCGAGGGCAATTTCGACATTTTTCGCTACGGTGTCGGAATGGGCTAAAATTTGAATGGTTGATCGGAAAAAAATTGCGTCATGTACAATTTCGTCATTTTTCGCGACTGTGTCGGAGTGGGCTAAATTTGACAGGTTGATCGGAAACAAAAAAACGCGCCTAGGGCTATTTCGTCATTTTTCGCGACTGTGTTGGAATGGGCTAAAATTTGACGGGTTGATCGGAAACAAAAATCGCGCCGGGGGATTTTTTGGCATTTTTCGAGACTGTGTCGGAATGGGCTCAAATTTGATAGGTTGATCGGGAACAAAAATCGGGCCGGGGGCACTTTCGTCATTTTTCTCGACTGTGTCGGAATGGACTGAAATTTCCCAGGTTGATCGGAAAAAAATCGCACCGTGGGCAATTTCGTCATTTTTCGCGACCGTGTCGGAATGGACTAAAATTTGATATGTTGATTCGAAACAAAAAATCGCGCCGGGGGTAATTTCGTCATTTTTCACGACTGTGCCGGAATGGGCTCAAATTTGACAGGTCGATCTGAAACAAAAAACCGCTCTGGGGAAAATTTCGTCATTTTTCGCGACTCTGTCGGAATGGGCTAAAATTTGACAGGTTGATCGGAAACAAAAATCGTGCCGAGGGCAATTTCCTTATTTTTCGTGACTGTGTCGGAATGGGCCCAAATTTAACAGGTTGATCGGGAACAAAAATCGTGACGGGCGAATTTCGTCATTTTTCACAATTGAGTCGGAATTGGCTAAAATTTGACAGGTTGATCGAAAACAAAAATCGAGCCGGGGCAATTTCGACGTTTTTCGCGAAGGTGTCGGAATGGGCTAAAATTTGACTGGGTGATCGGAAAAAAAAGTCGCGCCGGGGGCAATTTCGTCAGTTTTCTCGACTGTGTCGGAATGGGCTGAAATTTGGCAGGTTGATCGGAAATAAAAATCGCGCCGGGGGCAATTTCGACATTTTCCGCTACGGTGTCGGAATGGGCTAAAATTTGAATGGTTGATCGGAAAAAAACCGCGCCATGGACAATTTCGTCATTTTTCGCGACTGTGTCGGAGTGGGCTATAATTTGACAGGTTGATCGGAAACAAAAAAAATGCGCCTAAGGCTATTTCGTCATTTTTCGCGACTGTGTCGGAAAGGGCTAAAATTTGACAGGTTGATCGGAAACAAAAATCGCGCTGGGGGATTTTTTGGCATTTTACGAAACTGTGTCGGAATGGGCTCAAATTTGATAGGTTGATCGGGAACAAAAACCGGGCAGGGGTTAATTTCGTCATTTTCCGCAACTGTGTCGAAATAGGCTAAAATTTGACTGGTTGATCGAAAACAAAAACCGCGCCAAGGGAAATTTCGTCATTTTTCGCAACAGTGTCGGAATGGGCTAAAATTTGACAGGTTGATCGGAAACAAAAAAACGCGCCGAGGGCAATTTCGTCATTTTTCGCGACTGTGTCGGAATGGGCTCAAATTTGATAGGTTGATCGGGAACAAAAATCGGGCCGGAGGCAATTTCGTCATTTTTCGCAACTGTGTCGGAGTCGGCTAAAATTTGACAGGTTGATCGAAAACTAAAATTGTGCCGTGGGCAATTTCGACATTTTTCGCGACAATGTCGGAATGGGCTAAAATTTGACTGGTTGACCGGGAACAAAAATCGCACCGGGGGTAATTTCGTCATTTTTCACAACTTTGTCGGAATTGGCTAAAATTTGACAAGTTGATCAGGAACAAAAATCGCGGCGGGGGCAATTTCGTCATTTTACTCGACTGTGTCGGAATGGGCTGAAATTTGGCAGGTTGATCGGAAATAAAAATCGCGCCGGGGGCAATTTCGACATTTTCCGCGACGGTGTCGGAATGGGCTAAAATTTGATTGATTGATCGGAAACAAAAATCGCTCCGAGGGCAATTTCGTCATGTTTCACGACGGTGTCGGAATGGACTCAAATTTGACTGATTGATCGGAAACAAAAATCGCGTCGGGGGCAATTTCGTCATTTTTCGCGACGGTGTTGGAATGGGCTCAAATTTGACTGAATGTTCGGAAACAAAAATCGCGTCGGGGGCAATTTCGTCATTTTTCGCGACGGTGTGGGAATGGGCAAAAATTTGACAGATTGATCGGAAACAAAAATCGCTCCGGGGGCAATTTCGTCATTTTTCACGACGGTGTCGGAATGGGCTCAAATTTGACTGATTGATCGGAAACAAAAATCGAGTCGGGGGCAATTTCGTCATTTTTCGCGACTGAGTCGGAATGGGCTAAAATTTGACAGGTTGGTTGGAAACAAAAATCGCACCGGGGGCAATTTCGTCATTTTTCGCGACTGTGTTGGAATGTGCTCAAATTTGACAGGTTGATCGGGAACAAAAATCGCGCCGGGGGTAATTTCGTCATTTTTCACAACTGTGTCGGAATTGGCTAAAATTTGACAAGTTGATCAAGAACAAAAATTGCGACGCGGGCAATTTCGTCATTTTTCTCGACTGTGTCGGAATGCGCTGAAATTTGGCAGGTTTATCGGAAATAAATTTCAGGCCGGGGGCAATTTCGTCATTTTTCTCGACTGTGTCGGAATGCACTGAAATTTGGCAGGTTGATAGGAAAAAAATCGCCCCGGGGGTAATTTCGTCATTTCTCGCGACCGTGCCGGAATGGGCTAAAATTTGATATGTTGATCGGAAACAAAAAATCGCGCCGGGGGCAATTTCGTCATTTTTCACGACTGTGTCGGAATTGGCCAAATTTTGACAAGTTGATCAAGAACAAAAGCCGCGCCGTGGGCAATTTCGTCATTTTTCTAGATTGTGTCGGAATGGGCTGAAATTTGGCAGGTTTATCGGAAATAAAAATCACGCCGGGGGCAATTTCGTCATTTTTCTCGACTGTGTCGGAATGGACTGAAATTTGGCAGGTTGATCGGAAAAAAATCGCGCCGGGGGCAATTTCGTCATTTTTCGCGACCGTGTCGGAATGGGCTATAATTTGATATGTTGATCGGAAACAAAAAATCGCGCCGGGGCAATTTCGTCATTTTTCACGACTGTGTCGGAATGGGCTCAAATTTAACAGGTTGATCGGAAACAAAAAATCGCTCCGGGGAAAATTTCGTCATTTTTCGCGACTGTGTCAGAATGGGCTAAAATTTGACAGGTTGATCGGGAACAAAAATCGCGCCGAGGGCAATTTCCTTATTTTTCATGACTGTGTCGGAATGGGCCTAAATTTAACAGGTTGATCGGGAACAAAAACCGCGTCGGGTGAATTTCGTCATTTTTCGCAACTGAGTCGGAATTGGCTAAAATTTGACAGGTTGATCGAAACCAAAAATCTCGCCGGGGGCAATTTCGACGTTTTTCGCAAAGGTGTCGGAATGGGCTAAAATTTGACTGGTTGATCGGAAAAAAAGCCGCGACGGGGGCAATTTCGTCAGTTTTCTCGACTGTGTCGGAATGGGCTGAAATTTGGCAGGTTGATCGGAAATAAAAATCGCGCCGGGGGCAATTTCGACATTTTTCGCTACGGTGTCGGAATGGGCTAAAATTTGACTGGTTGATCGGAAACAAAAATCGCGCCGGGGGATTTTTAGGCATTTTTAGGGACTGTGTCGGATTGGGCTCAAATTTGATAGGTTGATCGGAAACAAAAATCGGGCCGGGGTTAATTTCGTCATTTTTTGTAACTGTGTCGAAATAGGCTAAAATTTGATTGGTTGATCGAAAACAAAAATCGCGCCAAGGGAAATTTTGTCATTTTTCGCGACTGTGTCGGAATGTGCTAAAATTTGACAAGTTGATCGGAAACAAAAAAAACGCGTCGAGGGCAATTTCGTCATTTTTCGCGACTGTGTCGGAATGGGCTCAAATTTGACAGGTTGATCGGGAACAAAAACCGGGCCGGAGGCAATTTCGTCATTTTTCGCAACTGTGTCGGAGTCGGCTAAAATTTGACAGGTTGATCGAAAACAAAAATTGTGCCTGGGGCAATATCGACATTTTTCCCGACGATGTCGGAATGGGCTAAAATTTGACTGGTTGATCGGGAACAAAAATCGCGCCTGGGGTAATTTCGTCATTTTTCACCACTTTGTCGAAATTGGCAAAAATTTGACAAGTTGATCAGGAACAAAAATCGCGCCGGGGGCAATTTCGTCATTTTTCTCGACTGTGTCGGAATGAGCTGAAATTTGGCAGGTTGATCGGAAATAAAAATCGCGCCGGGGGCAATTTCGTCATTTTTCCCGACTGTGTCGGAATGGGCTGAAATTTCCCAGGTTGATCGGAAAAAAATCACGCCGGGGGCAATTTCGTCATTTTTCCCGACTGTGTCGGAATGGGCTGAAATTTCCCAGGTTGATCGGAAAAAAATCACGCCGGGGGCAATTTCGTCATTTTTCGCGACTGTGTTGGAATGGGCTAAAATTTGACAAGTTGATCGGAAACAAAAATCGCGTCGGGGGCAATTTCGTCATTTTTCCCGACTGTGTCGGAATGGACTGAAATTTCCCAGGTTGATCGGAAAAAAATCACGCCGGGGGCAATTTCGTCATTTTTCGCGACCGTGTCGGAATGGGCTAAAATTTGATATGTTGATCGGAAACAAAAAATCGCGCCGGAGGCAATTTCGTCATTTTTCACGACTGTGTCGGAATGGGCTCAAATTTGACAGGTTGATCGGAAACAAAAAACCGCTCCGGGGAAAATTTCGTCATTTTTCGCGACTATGTCAGAATGGGCTAAAATTTGACGGGTTGATCGGAAACAAAAATCGCGCCGAGGGCAATTTCCTTATTTTTCGTGGCTGTGTCGGAATGGGCCCAAATTTAACAGGTTGATCGGGAACAAAAATCGCGTCGGGTGAATTTCGTCATTTTTCGCAACGGAGTCGGAATTGGCTAAAATTTGACAGGTTGATCGAAAACAAAAATCGTGCCGGGGGCAATTTCGACGTTTTTCGCGAAGGTGTCGGAATGGGCTAAAATTTGACTAGTTGATCGAAAAAAAAAGCCGCGACGGGGGCAATTTCATCAGTTTTCTCGACTGTGTCGGAATGGGCTGAAATTTGGCAGGTTGATCGGAAATAAAAATCGCGCCGGGGGCAATTTCGACATTTTTCGCTACGGTGTCGAAATGGGCCAAAATTTGACTGGTTGATCGGAAAAAAACCGCGCCATGGACAATTTCGTCATTTTTCGCGACTGTGTCGGAGTGGGCCATAATTTGATAGGTTGATCGGAAACAAAAAAATGCGCCTAGGGCTATTTCGTCATTTTTCGCGACTGTGTCGGAATGGGCTAAAATTTGACTGGTTGATCGGAAACAAAAATCGCGCCGGGGGATTTTTTGGCATTTTTCGAGACTGTGTCGGAATGGGCTCAAATTTGATAGGTTGATCGGGAACAAAAATCGGGCCGGGGGTAATTTCATCATTTTTTGCAACAGTGTCGAAATAGGCTAAAATTTGACTAGTTGATCGAAAACAAAAACCGCGCCAAGGGCAATTTCGTCATTTTTCGCGACTGTGTCGGAATGGGCTAAAATTTGACAGGTTGATCGGAAACAAAAAAAATGCGTCGAGGGCAATTTCGTCATTTTTCGCGACTGTGTCGGAATGGGCTCAAATTTGACTGGTTGATCGGGAACAAAAATCGGGGCGGGGGCAATTTCGTCATTTATCACAACTTTGTCGGAATTGGCTAAAATTTGACAAGTTGATCAGGAACAAAAATCGCGCCGAGGGCAATTTCGTCATTTTTCTCGAATGTGTCGGAATGGGCTGAAATTTGGCAGGTTGATCGGAAATAAAAATTGCGCCGAGGGCAATTTCGACATTTTTCGCTACGGTGTCGGAATGGGCTAAAATTTGACTGGTTGATCGGAAAAAAACCGCGTCATGGACAATTTCGTCATTTTTCGCGACTGTGTCGGAGTGGGCTAAATTTGACAGGTTGATCGGAAACAAAAAAACTCGCCTAGGGCTATTTCGTCATTTTTCGCGACTGTGTTGGAATGGGCTAAAATTTGACGGGTTGATCGGAAACAAAAATCGCGCCGGGGGATTTTTTGGCATTTTTCGAGACTGTGTCGGAATGGGGTCAAATTTGATAGGTTGATCGGGAACAAAAATCGGGCCGGGGGCACTTTCGTCATTTTTCTCGACTGTGTCGGAATGGACTGAAATTTCCCAGGTTGATCGGAAAAAAATCGCACCGTGGGCAATTTCGTCATTTTTCGCGATCGTGTCGGAATGGGCTAAAATTTGATATGTTGATCGGGAACAAAAAATCGCGCCGGGGGTAATTTCGTCATTTTTCACGACTGTGCCGGAATGGGCTCAAATTTGACAGGTTGATCGGAAACAAAAAACCGCTCCGGGGAAAATTTCGTCATTTTTCGCGACTCTGTCGGAATGGGCTAAAATTTGACAGGTTGATCGGAAATAAAAATCGTGCCGAGGGCAATTTCCTTATTTTTCGTGACTGTGTCGGAATGGGCCAAAATTTAACAGGTTGATCGGGAACAAAAATCATGACGGGCGAATTTCGTCATTTTTCACAATTGAGTCAGAATTGGCTAAAATTTGACAGGTTGATCGAAAACAAAAATCGAGCCGGGGCAATTTCGACGTTTTTCGCCAAGGTGTCGGAATGGGCTAAAATTTGACAGGGTGATCGGAAAAAAAAGCCGCGCCGGGGGCAATTTCGTCAGTTTTCTCGACTGTGTCGGAATGGGCTGAAATTTGACAGGTTGATCGGAAATAAAAATCGCGCCGGGGGCAATTTCGACATTTTCCGCTACGGTGTCGGAATGGGCTAAAATTTGAATGGTTGATCGGAAAAAAAACCGCGCCATGGACAATTTCGTCATTTTTCGCGACTGTGTCGGAGTGGGCTATAATTTGACAGGTTGATCGAAAACAAAAAAAATACGCCTAAGGCTATTTCGTCATTTTTCGCGACTGTGTCGGGAAGGGCTAAAATTTGACAGGTTGATCAGAAACAAAATTCGCGCTGGGGGATTTTTTGGCATTTTACGAAACTGTGTCGGAATGGGCTCAAATTTGATAGGTTGATCGGGAACAAAAATCGGGCCGAGGTTAATTTCGTCATTTTTCGCAACTGTGTCGAAATAGGCTAAAATTTGACTGGTTTATCGAAAACAAAAACCGCGCCAAGGGAAATTTCGTCATTTTTCGCGATTGTGTCGGAATGGGCTAAAATTTGACAGGTTGATCGGAAATCAAAAAAAAAGGGGAGGGCAATTTCGTCATTTTTCGCGACTGTGTCGGAATGGGCTCAAATTTGACAGGTTGATCGGGAACAAAAATCGGGCCGGAGGCAATTTCGTCATTTTTCGCAACTGTGTCGGAGTCGGCTAAAATTTGACAGGCTGACCGGAAACGAAATCCGCGCCGCACTGGGGGGAAATTTCGTCGTTTTTCGCGACGGTGTCGGAATCGGCTAAAATTTGACCGATTGATCGGAAACAAAAACCGCGCCGGGGGCAAATTCGTCATTTTTCGCGACTGTGTCGGAATTGGCTAAAATTTGACAAGTTGATCAGGAACAAAAATCGCGCCGGGGGCAATTTCGTCATTTTACTCGACTGTGTCGGAATGGGCCGAAATTTGGCAGGTTGATCGGAAATAAAAATCGCGCCGGGGGCAATTTCGACATTTTGCGCTACGGTGTCGGAATGGGCTAAAATTTGACGGGTTGATCGGAAAAAAACCGTTCCATGGACAATTTCGTCATTTTTCGCGACTGTGTCGGAGTGGGCTATAATTTGACAGGTTGATCGGAAACAAAAAAACTCGCCTAGGGCTATTTCGTCATTTTTCGCGACTGTGTTGGAATGGGCTAAAATTTGACAGGTTGATCGGAAACAAAAATCGCGCTGGGGGATTTTTTGGCATTTTTCGAGACTGTGCCGTAATGGGCTCAAATTTGATAGGTTGATCGGGAACAAAAACTGGGCCGGGGGCACTTTCGTCATTTTTCGCGATCGTGTCGGAATAGGCTAAAACTTGACTGGCTGATCGGAAACAAAAACAGCGCCGGGGGCAATTTCGTCATTTTTCGCGACGGTGTCGGAATCGAGAAAAATTTGATTGGTTGATCGGAAACAAAAACCGCGCCGGGGGCAATTTCGTCATTTTTCGCGACTGTGTCGGAATGGGCTCAAATTTGACAGGTTGATCGGGAACAAAAATCGGGCCGGGGGCAATATCGTTATTTTTCGCGATTGAGTCGGAATGGGCTAAAATTTGACAGGTTGATCGGAAACAAAAATCGCACCGGGGGCAATTTCGTCATTTTTCGCGACTGTGTTGGAATGGGCTCAAATTTGACAGGTTGATCGGGAACAAAAATCGCGCCGGGGGTAATTTCCTCATTTTTCACAACTGTGTCGGAATTGGCTTA
The DNA here is from genome assembly GCF_002742605.1 of Olea europaea var. sylvestris. NCBI lineage: Eukaryota > Viridiplantae > Streptophyta > Magnoliopsida > Lamiales > Oleaceae > Olea > Olea europaea. The sequence goes on along the minus strand of NW_019263029.1, from coordinate 4,171 downwards.
AATTTGACAAGTTGATCAAGAACAAAAACTGCGACGCGGGCAATTTCGTCATTTTTCTCGACTGTGTCGGAATGGGCTGAAATTTGGCAGGTTTATCGGAAATAAATTTCACGCCGGGGGCAATTTCGTCATTTTGCTCGACTGTGTCGGAATGGACTGAAATTTGGCAGGTTGATAGGAAAAAAATCGCGTCGGGGGCAATTTCGTCATTTTTCGCGAACGTGCCGGAATGGGCTAAAATTTGATATGTTGATCGGAAACAAAAAATTGCGCCGGGGGCAATTTCGTCATTTTTCACGACTGTGTCGGAATTGGCCAAAATTTGACAAGTTGATCAAGAACAAAAGCCGCGCCGTGGGCAATTTCGTCATTTTTCTCGATTGTGTCGGAATGGGCTGAAATTTGGCAGGTTTATCGGAAATAAAAATCACGCCGGGGGCAATTTCGTCATTTTTCTCGACTGTGTCGGAATGGACTGAAATTTGGCAGGTTGATCGGAAAAAAATCGCGCCGTGGGCAATTTCGTCATTTTTCTCGATTGTGTCGGAATGGGCTGAAATTTGACGGGTTGATCGGAAACAAAAATCGCGCCGAGGGCAATTTCCTTATTTTTCGTGGCTGTGTCGGAATGGGCCCAAATTTAACCGGTTGATCGGGAACAAAAATCGCGTCGGGTGAATTTCGTCATTTTTCGCAACTGAGTCGAAATTGGCTAAAATTTGACAGGTTGATCGAAAACAAAAATCGCGCCGGGGGCAATTTCGACGTTTTTCGCGAAGGTGTCGGAATGGGCTAAAATTTGACTGGTTGATCGGAAAAAAAAGCCGCGACGTGGGCAATTTCATCAGTTTTCTCGACTGTGTCGGAATGGGCTGAAATTTGGCAGGTTGATCGGAAATAAAAATCGCGCCAGGGGCAATTTCGACATTTTCCGCTACGATGTCGGAATGGGCTAAAATTTGATTGGTTGATCGGAAAAAAACCGCGCCATGGACAATTTCGTCATTTTTCGCGACTGTGTCGGAGTGGGCTATAATTTGACAGGTTGATCGGAAACAAAAAAATGCGCCTAGGGCTATTTCGTCATTTTTCGCGACTGTTTGGGGATGGGCTAAAATTTGACTGGTTGATCGGAAACAAAAATCGCGCCGGGAGATTTTTTGGCATTTTTCGAGACTGTGTCGGAATGGGCTCAAATTTGATAGGTTGATCGGGAAAAAAAATCGGGCCGGGGGTAATTTCATCATTTTTTGCAACTGTGTCGAAATAGGCTAAAATTTGACTAGTTAATCGAAAACAAAAATTGCGCCAAGGGCAATTTCGTCATTTTTCGCGACTGTGTCGGAATGGTCTAAAATTTGACAGGTTGATCGGAAACAAAAAAAATGCGTCGAGGGCAATTTCGTCTTTTTTCGCGACTGTGTCGGAATGGGCTCTAATTTGACTGGTTGATCGGGAACGAAAACCGGGCCGGGGGCAATTTCGTCATTTTTCACAACTTTGTCGGAATTGGCTAAAATTTGACAAGTTGATCACGAACAAAAATCGCGCCGAGGGCAATTTCGTCATTTTTCTCGACTGTGTCGGAATGGGCTGAAATTTGGCAGGTTGATCGGAAATAAAAATCGCGCCGGGGGCAATTTCGACATTTTTCGCTACGGTGTCGGAATGGGCTAAAATTTGACTGGTTGATCGGAAAAAAACCGCGCCATGGACAATTTCGTCATTTTTCGCGACTATGTCGGAGTGGGCTAAATTTGACAGGTTGATCGGAAACAAAAAAACGCGCCTAGGGCTATTTCGTCATTTTTCGCGACTGTGTTGGAATGGGCTAAAATTTGACAGGTTGATCGGAAATAAAAATCGCGCCGGCGGCACTTTCGTCATTTTTCTCGCCTGTGTCGGAATTGTCTGAAATTTGACAGGTTTATCGAGAACAAAAATCGCGCCGGGGGATTTTTTGGCATTTTTCGAGACTGTGTCGGAATGGGCTCAAATTTGATAGGTTGATCGGGAACAAAAATCGGGCCGGGGGCACTTTCGTCATTTTTCTCGCCTGTGTCGGAATGGACTGAAATTTCCCAGGTTGATCGGAAAAAAATCGCACCGTGGGCAATTTCGTCATTTTTCGCGACCGTGTCGGAATGGGCTAAAATTCGATATGTTGATCGGAAACAAAAAATCGCGCCGGGGGTAATTTCGTCATTTTTCACGACTGTGCCGGAATGGGCTCAAATTTGACAGGTTGATCGGAAACAAAAAACCGCTCCGGGGAAAATTTCGTCATTTTTCGCGACCGTGTCGGAATGGGCTAAAACATGACTGGTTGACCGGAAACAAAAATAGCGCCGGGGGTAATTTCGTCATTTTTCACGACTGTGCCGGAATGGGCTCAAATTTGACAGGTTGATCGGAAACAAAAAACCGCTCAAGGGAAAATTTCGTCATTTTTCGCGACTCTGTCGAAATGGGCTAAAATTTGACAAGTTGATCGGAAAAAAAAAACCGTGCCGAGGGCAATTTCCTTATTTTTCGTGACTGTGTCGGAATGGGCCCAAATTTAACAGGTTGATCGGGAACAAAAATCATGACGGGCGAATTTCGTCATTTTTCACAATTGAGTCGGAATTGGCTAAAATTTGACAGGTTGATCGAAAACAAAAATCAAGCCGGGGCAATTTCGACGTTTTTCGCGAAGGTGTCGGAATGGGCTAAAATTTGACTGGGTGATCGGAAAAAAAAGCCGCGCCGGGGGCAATTTCGTCAGTTTTCTCGACTGTGTCGGAATGGGGTGAAATTTGGCAGGTTGATCGGAAATAAAAATCGCGCCGGGGGCAATTTTGACATTTTCCGCTACGGTGTCGGAATGGGCTAAAACTTGAATGGTTGATCGGAAAAAAAACCGCGCCATGGACAATTTCGTCATTTTTCGCGACTGTGTCGGAGTGGGCTATAATTTGACAGGTTGATCGGAAACAAAAAAAATGCGCCTAAGGCTATTTCGTCATTTTTCGCGACTGTGTCGGAAAGGGCTAAAATTTGACAGGTTGATCGGAAACAAAATTCGCGCAGGGGGATTTTTTGGCATTTTACGAAACTGTGTCGGAATGGGCTCAAATTTGATAGGTTGATCGGGAACAAAAACCGGGCCGGGGTTAATTTCGTCATTTTTCGCAACTGTGTCGAAATAGGCTAAAATTTGACTGGTTGATCGAAAACAAAAACCGCGCCAAGGGAAATTTCGTCATTTTTCGCGACAGTGTCGGAATGGGCTAAAATTTGACAGGTTGATCGGAAACAAAAAAACGCGCCGAGGGCAATTTCGTCATTTTTCGCGACTGTGTCGGAATGGGCTCAAATTTGACAGGTTGATCGGGAACAAAATCCGGGCCGGAGGCAATTTCGTCATTTTTCGCAACTGTGTCGGAGTCGGCTAAAATTTGACAGGTTGATCGAAAACAAAAATTGTTCCGGGGGCAATTTCGACATTTTTCGCGACGATGTCGGAATGGGCTAAAATTTGACTGGTTGATCGGGAACAAAAATCGCGCCGGGGGTGATTTCATCATTTTTCACAACTTTGTCGAAATTGGCTAAAATTTGACAAGTTGATCAGGAACAAAAATCGCGCCGGGGGCAATTTCGTCATTTTACTCGACTGTGTCGGAATGGGCTGAAATTTGGCAGGTTGATCGGAAATAAAAATCGCGCCGGGGGCAATTTCGACATTTTCCGCTACGGTGTCGGAATGGGCTAAAATTTGACTGGTTGATCGGAAAAAAACCGTTCCATGGACAATTTCGTCATTTTTCGCGACTGTGTCGGAGTGGGCTATAATTTGACAGGTTGATCGGAAACAAAAAAACTAGCCTAGGGCTATTTCGTCATTTTTCGCAACTGTGTTGGAATGGGCTAAAATTTGACAGGTTGATCGGAAACAAAAATCGCGCTGGGGGATTTTTTGGCATTTTTCGAGACTGTGCCGAAATGGGCTCAAATTTGATAGGTTGATCGGGAAAAAAAACCGGGCCGGGGGCACTTTCGTCATTTTTCGTGACCGTGTCGGAATGGGCTAAAACTTGACTGGCTGATCGGAAACAAAAACAGCGCCGGGGGCAATTTCGTCATTTTTCGCGACGGTGTCGGAATCGACAAAAATTTGACTGGTTGA
>NW_019263028.1:0-19459 GCF_002742605.1 Olea europaea var. sylvestris | reverse complement strand
TGTCCGTTTTGGGCACATAAGTACTTTTTGGAAATGTAGCGATCGTTTTGGATTGAACTCATGACATCATCACGACGTACAAGAGTTTTCAGCCATTTTTTGAAAGAATGAGCACTTGCATATTCGGAACCCTTGGAGAGACGGCGTACAAAGAATTGAGCGTAACTTTTGCACACGGTGTCCGTTTTTAGCCCATAAGTACTTTTTGGAAATGTAGCGACCGTTTTGGATTGAACTCACTACTTCATCGTGACGTATGAGGGATTTTGGCCATTTTTTGAAAGAATGAGAACTTGCAAATTTGGAGCGCTTGGATTGTCGGCGTTCAAAGAATTGAGCGTAACTTTTGCACACGGTGTCCGTTTTCGGCCCATAAGTACTTTTTGGAAATGTAGTGACCGTTTTGGATTGAACTCAGCACTTCATCGTGACGTAGGAGGGATTTCGGCAATTTTTTGAAATAATGAGCACTTGCATATTTGGAGTGCTTGGATTGTCGGCGTTCGAAGAATTGAGCGTAACTTCTGCACACGGTATCCATTTTGGGCCCATAAGTACTTTTTGGAAATGTAGCGATCGTTTTGGATTGAACTCAGGATATCATCATGACGTAGAAGGGTTTTCGGCCATTTTTCGAAAGAATGAGCACTTCCATAATTGGAACGGTTGGAGAGTCGTTGCACGAGGAATTGAGTGTAACTTTTGCACAAGGTATCCGTTTTCGGCCCATAAGTACTTTTTGGAAATGTAGCGACCGTTTTGGATTGAACTCAGGACATCATCATGACGTACAACGGTTTTCGGCCATTTTTCGAAAGAATGAGCACTTGCACATTCGGAACGCTTGGAGAGTCGGCGTACGAAGAATTGAGCGTAACTTTTGCACACGGTGTCCGTTTTCGGCCCATAAGTACTTTTTGGAAATGTAGCGACCGTTTTGGATTGAAATCACCACTTCGTCGTGACGTATGAGGGATTTCGGCCATTTTTCGAAAGAATGAGCACTTGCATATTTGGAGCCCTCGGATTGTCGACGTTCGAAGAACTGAGCGTGACTTATGCACACGGTGTCCGTTTTGGGCCCATAAGTCCTTTTCAGAAATGTAGCGACCGTTTTGGATTGAACTCACGACTTCATCATGACGTATGAGGGATTTTCACCATTTTTCGAAAGAATGAGCACTTCCGTATTTGGAATGCTTGGAGAGTCGGCGTATGAAGAATTGAGCGTAACTTCTGCACACGGTGTCCATTTTGGGCCTATAAGTAATTTTTGGAAATGTAGCGACCATTTTGGATTGAACTCACCACTTCGTCGTGACATACGAGGGTTTTCGGCAATTTTTTGAAAGAATATGCACTTGCATATTTGGAACGCTTGGAGAGTCAGCGTACGAAGAATTGAGCGTAAATTTTGCACACGGTGTCTGTTTTCGGCTCATAAGTACTTTTTGGAATTGTAGCGACCATTTTGGATTGAACTCACCACTTCGTCATGACGTATGAGGGATTTTGGCCATTTTTCGAAAGAATTAGCTCTTGAGTAATTGGAGCGCTTGGATTGTCGACGTTCGAAGAATTGGGCGTAACTATTGAAAACTGCGTCCATTTTGGGCACATAAGTACTTTTCAGAAATGTAACGACCGTTTTGGGTTGAACTCACGACTTCATCGTGACGTACGAGGGATTTCGGCCATTTTTCGAAAGAATGAGCACTTGCATATTTGGAACGGTTGGAGAGTCGGCATACGAAGAATTGAGCGTAACTTTTGCACACGGTGTCCGTTTTCGGCCCATAAGTACTTTTTGAAAATGTAGCGACCGTTTTGGATTGAACTCACTACTTCATCATGATGTATGAGGGATTTCGGCCATTTTTCGAAAGAATGAGCACTTGCGTATTTGGAACGCTTGGAGAGTCAGCGTACGAAGAATTGAGCGTAACTTTTGCACACGGTGTCCGTTTTCGGCCCATAAGTACTTTGTGGAAATGTAGCGACCGTTTTGGATTGAACTCACAACTTCGCTGTGACGTATGAGGGTTTTCGGCCACTTTTCGAAAGAATGAGCACTTGCATATTTGGAGCGCTTGGATTGTCGTCGTTCGAAGAATTGAGCGTAACTTCTGCACACGGTGTCCATTTTGGGCCCATAAGTACTTTTTGGAAATGTAGCGATCGTTTTGGATTGAACACAAGACATCATCGTGACGTAAAAGGGTTTTCAGCCATTTTTCGAAAGAATGAGCACTTGCATATTTGGAACGCTTGGAGAGTCGACGTACGAAGAATTGAGCGTAACTTTTACACACGGTGTCCGTTTTGGGCCCATAAGTACTTTTTGGAAATGTGGCGATCGTTTTGGATTGAACTCACGACTTCATCGTGATGTACGAGGGATTTCGGTCATTTTTTGAAAGAATGAGCACTTGCATATTCGGAACGCTTGGAGAGTCGGCGTACGGATAATTGAGCGTAACTTTTGCACACGGTGTCCGTTTTCAGCCCATAAGTACTTTTTGGAAATGTAGCGACCGTTTTGGATTGAACTCACTACTTCATCGTGTCGTATGAGGGATTTTGGCTATTTTTCGAAAGAATGAGCACTTGCATATTTGGAGCCCTCGGATTGTCGACGTTCGAAGAATTGAGCGTTACTTACGCACACGGTGTCCGTTTTGGGCACATAAGTACTTTTTGGAAATGTAACGATCATTTTAGATTGAACTCAGGACATCATCATGACGTACAAGAGGTTTCGGCAATTTTTCAAAAGAATGGGCACTTGCATATTTGGAACGGTTGGGGAGTCGGTGTACGAAGAATTGAGAGTAACTTTTGCACACGATGTCCGTTTTCGGCCCATAAGGACTTTTTGGAAATGTAGCGACCGTTTTTTGTTGAACTCGCCACTTCGTCGTGACGTATGAGGGATTTCGGCCATTTTTTGAAAGAATGAGCACTTGCATATTTGGAGCCCTCGGATTGTCGACGTTCCAAGAATTGAGCGTGACTTATGCACACGGTGTCCGTTTTGGGCCCATAAGTACTTTTTGGAAATGTAGTGACCGTTTTGGATTGAACTCATGACATCATCATGACTTACAAGGGTTTTCAGCTATTTTTCGAAAGAATGAGCACTTGCATATTTGGAACGCTTGGAGAGTCGGCGTACGAAGAATTGAGCGTAAATTCTGCACACGGTGTCCGTTTTCGGCCCATAAGTACTTTTTGAAAATGTAGCGACCGTTTTGGATTGAACTGACTACTTCGTCATTACGTATGAGCGATTTCGGCCATTTTTTGAAAGAATGAGCACTTGCAAATTTGGAGCGCTTGGATTGTCGGCGTTCAAAGAATTGAGCGTTACTTACGCACACGGTGTCCGTTTTGGCCACATAAGTAGTTTTGGAAATGTAGCGATCGTTTTGGATTGAACTCAGGACATCATCATGACGTACAAGGGTTTTCGGCCATTTTTCGAAAGAATGAGCACTTGCATATTTGGAACGCTTGGAGAGTCGGCGTACGAAGAATTGAGCGTAACTTTTGCATACGATGTCCGTTTTCGGCCCATAAGTACTTTTTGGAAATGTGGCGACCGTTTTGGGTTGAACTAACCACTTCGTCGTGACGTATGAGGGATTTCGGCCATTTTTCGAAAGAATGAGCACTTGCATATTTGGAGCCCTCGGGTTGTCGACGGTCGAAGAATTGAGCGTGACTTATGCACACGGTGTCCGTTTTGGGCCCATAACATTTTTTTGGAAATGTAGCGACCGTTTTGGATTGAACTCATGACATCATCATGACGTACAAGGGTTTTCAGCCATTTTTCGAAAGAATGAGCACTTGCATATTTGGAACGCTTGGAGAGTCGGCGTACGAAGAATTGAGCGTAAATTTTGCACACGGTGTCCGTTTTTAGCCCATAAGTACTTTTTGGAAATGTAGCGACCGTTTTGGATTGAACTCACTACTTCATCGTGACGTACGAGGGATTTTTGTCATTTTTTGAAAGAATGAGCACTTGCAAATTTGGAGCGCTTGGATTGTCGGCGTTCAAAGAATTGAGCGTAACTTTTGCACACGGTGTCCGTTTTCGGCCCATAAGTACTTTTTGGAAATGTAGTGACCGTTTTGGATTGAACTCAGCACTTCATCGTGACGTAGGAGGGATTTCGGTAATTTTTTGAAATAATGAGCACTTGCATATTTGGAGTGCTTGGATTATCGGCGTTCGAAGAATTGAGCGTAACTTCTGCACACGGTATCCATTTTGGGCCCATAAGTACTTTTTGGAAATGTAGCGATCATTTTAGATTGAACTCAGGACATCATCATGACATAGAAGGGCTTTCGGCCATTTTTCGAAAGAATGAGCACTTGCATAATTGGAACGCTTGGAGAGTCAGCCTACGAGGAATTGAGCGTAACTTTTGCACACGGTGTCCATTTTCGGCCCATAAGTACTTTTTGGAAATGTAGCGACCGTTTTGGGTTGAACTCACCACTTCGTCGTGACGTATGAAGGATTTCGGCCATTTTTCGAAAGAATGAGCACTTGCATATTTGGAACGCTTGGAGAGTCGGCGTACGAAGAATTGAGCGTAACTTTTGCACACGATGTCCGTTTTCAGCCGATAAGTACTTTTCGGAAATGTAACGACCGTTTTGGGTTGAACTCACCACTTCGTCGTGACGTATGAGGGATTTTGGCCATTTTTCAAAAGAATTAGCACTAGCATAATTGGAGCTCTTGGATTGTCGGCGTTCGAAGAATTGAGCGTAACTATTGAAAACTGCGTCCGTTTTGGGCGCATAATTACTTTTTAGAAATGTAGCGACCATTTTGGATTGAACTCACGACTTCATCGTGACGTACGAGGGATTTCAGCCATTTTTGGAAAGAATGAGCACTTGCATATTTGGAACCCTCGGATTGTCGCGTATGAAGAATTGGGCGTAACTTTTGCACATGGTGTCCGTTTTCGGCCCATAAGTTCTTTTTGGAAATGTAGCGACTGTTTTGGATTGAATTCAGGACATCATCATGACGTACAAGGGTTTTCGAAAGAATTAGCACTTGCATAATTGGAGCTCTTGGATTGTCGGCGTTCGAAGAATTGAGCGCAACTATTGAAAACTGCGTCCGTTTTGGGCACATAAGTACTTTTCAGAAATGTGACGACCATTTTGGGTTGAACTCACGATTTCATCGTGACGTACGAGGGATTTTGGCCATTTTTCGAAAGAATGAGCACTTGCATATTTGGAACGCTTGGAGGTCGGCATACGAAGAATTGAGCGTAACTTTTGCACACAGTGTCCGTTTTCGGCCCATAAGTACTTTTTTAAAATGTAGCGACCATTTTGGATTGAACTCACTACTTCGTCGTGACGTATGAGGGATTTCGGCCATTTTTCGAAAGAATGAGCACTTGCAAATTTGGAGCGCTCGGATTGTCGGCGTTCAGAGAATTGCGCGTAACTTTTGAACGCGGTGTCCGTATTCGGCCCATAAGTACTTTTTCGAAATGTAGTGACCATTTTGGATTGAACTCACAACTTCGTCGTGACGTATGAGGGATTTCGGCCAATTTTTGAAAGAATGAGCACTTGCAAATTTGGAGCGCTCGGATTGTCGGCGTTCAAAGAATTGAGCGTAACTTTTGCACACGGTGTCCGTTTTCGGCCCATAAGTACTTTTTGGAAATGTAGCGACCGTCTTGGATTGAACTCACTACTTTGTCTTGACGTAGGAGGGATTTCGGCCATTTTTCTAAATAATGAGCACTTGCATATTTGGAGTGCTTGGATTGTCGGCGTTCGAAGAATTGAGCGTAACTTCTGCACACGGTGTCCATTTTCGGCCCATAAGTACTTTTTGGAAATGTAGCGATCGTTTTGGATTGAACTCATGACATCGTCATGACGTATAAGGGTTTTCGGCCATTTTTCGAAAGAATTAGCACTTGCATAATTGGAACGCTTGGAGAGTCGGCGTACGAGGAATTGAGCATAACTTTTGCCCACGGTGTCCGTTTTCGGCCCATAAGTACTTTTTGGAAATGTAGCGACCGTTTTGGATTGAACTCAGGACTTCATCATGACGTACAAGGGTTTTCGGCCATTTTTTGAAAGAATGAGCACTTTCATATTTGGAACGCTTGGATAGTTGGCGTACGAAGAATTGAGCTTAAATTTTGCACACGGTGTCCGTTTTCAGCCCATAAGTACTTTTTGGAAATGTAGCGACCGTTTTGGATTGAACTCAGGACATCATCATGAAGTACAAGGGTTTTCGGCCATTTTTCGAAAGAATGAGCACTTGCATATTTGGATCGCTTGGAGAGTCGGCGTAGGAAGAATTGAGCGTAACTTTTACACACGATGTCAATTTTCGGCGAATAAGTACTTTTTGGAAATGTAGCGACCGTTTTGGGTTTGAACTCACCACTTCGTCGTGACGTATGAGGGATTTCGGCCATTTTTCGAAAGAATTAGCACTTGCATAATTGGAGCGCTTGGATTGTCGACGTTCGAAGAATGTAGCGTAACTATTGAAAATTGCGTCCGTTTTGGGCAAATAAGTACTTTTCAGAAATGTAACGACCATTTTGGGTTGAACTCACGACTTCATCATGACGTACGAGGGATTTCGGCCATTTTTTGAACGAATGAGCACTTGCATATTTGGAATGCTTGGAGAGTCGGCATACGAAGAATTGAGCGTAACTTTTGCACACGGTGTCCGTTTTCGGCCCATAAGTACTTTTTGAGAATGTAGCGACCATTTTGGATGGAACTCACCACTTCATCGTGACGTATGAGGGATTTTGGCCATTTTTCGAAAGAATTAGCACTTGCATAGTTGGAGCGCTTGGATTGTTGGCGTTCAAAGAATTGAGTGTAACTATTGTAAACTGCGTCCGTTTTGGGTACATATGTACTTTTCAGAAATGTAGTGACCGTTTTGGATTGAACTCACGACTTCATCGTGACGTACGAGGGATTTTGGCCATTTTTCCAAAGAATGAGCACTTGCATATTTGGAACGCTTGGAGGGTCGGCGTACGAAGAATTGAGCGTAACTTTTGCACATGGTGTCCGTTTTGGGCCCATAAGTACTTTTTGGAAATGTGGCGATCGTTTTGGATTGAACCCACGACTTCATCGTGACGTACGTGGGATTTCGGTCATTTTTTGAAAGAATGAGCACTTGCATATTCGGGACGCTTGGAGAGTCGGCGTACGAAGAATTGAGCATAACTTTTGCACACGGTGTCCGTTTTCAGCCCATAAGTACTTTTTGGAAATGTACCGACCATTTTGGATTGAACTCACCACTTCGTCGTGACGTATGAGGGATTTCGGCCATTTATCGAAAGAATGAGCACTTGCATATTTGGAGCGCTTGGATTGTCGGCGTTCGAAGAATTGAGCGTAACTAATGAAAACTGCGTCCTTTTTGGGCCCATAAGTCCTTTTCAGTAATGTAGCGACCGTTTTGGATTGAACTCATGACTTCATCTTGACGTACGAGGGATTTTTGCCATTTTTCGAAAGAATGAGCACTTTCGTATTTGGAACGCTTGAAGAGTCGGCGTACGAAGAATTGAGCGTAACTTTTGCACACGGTGTCCATTTTCGGCCCATAAGTACTTTGTGGAAATGTAGCGACCGTTTTGGATCGAACTCACAACTTCATTGTGACGTATGAGGGATTTCGGCCATTTTTCGAAAGAATGAGCACTTGCATATTTGGAGCGCTTAGATTGTCGGCGTTCGAAGAATTGAGCGTAACTTCTGCGTATGGTGTCCATTTTGGGCCCATAAGTACTTTTCGAAAATGTAGCGATCGTTTAGGATTTAACTCAGGACATCATCATGACGTACACGGGTTTTCAGCCATTTTTCGAAAGAATGAGCACTTGCATATTTGGAACGCTTGGAGAGTCGGCGTACGAAGAATTGAGCATAACTTTTGCACACGGTGTCCGTTTTGGGCCCATAAGTACTTTTTGGAAATCTGGCGATCGTTTTGGATTGAACTCACGACTTCATCGTGACGTACGAGGGATTTCGATCATTTTTCAAAAGAATGAGCACTTGCATATTCGGAACGCTTGGAGAGTCGACGTACGAAGAATTGAGCGGAACTTTTGCACACAGTGTCCGTTTTCAGCCCATAAGTACTTTTTGGAAATGTAGCGACCGTTTTGGATTGAACTCACTACTTCGTCATGACGTATAAGGGATTTTGGCCATTTTTCGAAAGAAAGAGCACTTGCGTATTTGGAGCCTTTGGATTGTCGGCATTCGAAGAATTGAGCGTTACTTACGCACACGGTGTCCGTTTTGGGCCCATACGTCCTTTTCAGAAATGTAGCGATCGTCTTGGATTGAACTCAGGATATCATCATGACGTACAAGGGTTTTCGACCATTTTTCGAAAGAATGAGCACTTGCATATTTGTAACGCTTGGAGAGTCGGTGTACGAAGAATTGAGCGTAACTTTTGCACACGATGTCCGTTTTCGGTCCATAAGTACTTTTTGGAAATGTAGCGACCATTTTGGGTTGAACTCACCACTTCGTCGTGACGTATGAGGGATTTCGGCCATTTTTCGAAAGAATTAGTACTTGCATAATTTGAGTGCTTGGATTGTCGGCGTTCGAAGAATTGAGCGTAACTATTGAAAACTGCGTCCGTTTTGGGCACATAAGTACTTTTCAGAAATGTTACGACCGTTTTGGGTTGAACTCACGACTTCATCGTGACATACGAGGGATTTTGGTCATTTTTCGAAAAAATGAGCACTTGCATGTTTGGAACGCTTGGAGAGTCGGCATACGAAGAATTGAGCGTAACTTTTGCACACGGTGTCCATTTTCGGCCCATAAGTACTTTTTGGAAATGTGGCGATTGTTTTGGATCGAACTCATGACTTCATCGTGACGTACGAAGGATTTCGGTCATTTTTCGAAAGAATGAGCCCTTGCGTATTCGGAACGCTTGGAGAGTCGGCGTACGAAGAATTGAGCGTAACTTTTGCACGCAGTGTCCGTTTTCAGCCCATAAGTACTTTTTGGAAATGTAGCGACCGTTTTGGATTGAACTCACTACTTCAACGTGACCTATGAGGGATTTCGGCCATTTTTCGAAAGAATGAGCACCTGCATATTTGGAGCCCTCGAATTGTCGACGTTCGAAGAATTGAGCGTTACTTATGCACACGGTGTCCGTTTTGGGTCCATAAGTACTTTTTGGAAATGTAGCGATCGTTTTGGGTTGAACTCAGGAAATCATCATGACGTACAAGGGTTTCCAGCCATTTTTCGAAAGAATGAGCGCTTGCATATTTGGAACGCTTGGAGAGTCGGCGTACGAAGAATAGAGAGTAACTTTTGCACACGATGTCCGTTTTCTGCCCATAAGTACTTTTTGGAAATGTAGCGACCGTTTTGGGTTGAACTCACCACTTCGTCGTGACGTATGAGGGATTTCGGTCATCTTTTGAAAGAATTAGCAGTTGCGTAATTGGAGCGCTTGGATTGTCGGCGTTCGAAGAATTGAGCGTAACTATTGAAAACTGCGTCCGTTTTGGGCACATAAGTACTTTTCAGTAATGTAACGACCGTTTTGGGTTGAACTCACGACTTCATCGTGACGTACGGGGGATTTCGGCCATTTTTCGAAAGAATGAGCACTTGCATATTTGGAACGCTTGGAGAGTCGGCATACGAAGAACTAAGCGTAACTTTTGCACACGGTGTCCATTTTCGGCCCATAAGTACTTTTTGCAAATGTGGCGATTGTTTTGGATTTAACTCACGACTTCATCGTGGCGTACGAGGGATTTCGGTCATTTTTCGAAAGAATGAGCACTTGCATATTCGGAACGCTTGGAGAGTCCGCGTACGAAGAATTGAGCGTAACTTTCTCACGCGGTGTCCGTTTTCAGCCCATAAGTACTTTTTGGAAGTGTAGCGACCGTTTTGGATTGAACTCACTTCTGCATCGTGACGTATGAGGGATTTCGGCCATTTTGTGAAAGAATGAGCACTTGCATATTTGGAGCCCTCGGATTGTCGACGTTCGAAGAATTGAGCGTTACTTACGTACACGGTGTCCGTTTTAGGTCCAAAAGTACTTTTTGGAAATGTAGCGATCGTTTTGGGTTGAACTCACCACTTCATCGTGAAGTATGAGGGATTTCGGCCATTTTTTGAAAGAATTAGCATTTGCATAATTGGAGCGCTTGGATTGTCGGCGTTCGAAGAATTGAGCGTAACTATCGAAAACTGCGTCCGTTTTGGGCACATAAGTACTTTTCAGAAATGTAACGACCGTTTCGGGCTGAACTCACGACTTCATCGTGACGTACGAGGGACTTCGGCCATTTTTCGAACGAATGAGCACTTGCACATTTGGAACGCTTGGAGAGTCGGCAAACGAAGAATTGAGTGTAACTTTTGCACACGGTGTCCGTTTTCGGCCCACAAGTACTTTATGAAAATGTAGCGACCGTTTTGGATTGAACTCACTACTTCGTCATGACGTATGAGGGATTTCAGCCATTTTTCGAAAGAATGAGCACTTGTAAATTTTGGAGCGCTCGGATTGTCGGCGTTCAAAGAATGGAGCGTAACTTTTGCCCAAGGTGTCCGTTTTCGGCCCATAAGTACTTTTTGGAAATGTAGCGACCGTTTTGGATTGAACTCACAACTTCGTCGTGATGTATAAGAGATTTCGGCCATTTTTCGAAAGAATGAGCACTTGTATATTTGGAGCCCTCGGATTGTCGGCATTCGAAGAATTGAGCGTTACTTACGCACACGGTGTCCGTTTTGGGTCCATAAGTACTTTTTGAAAATGTAGCGATCGTTTTGGCTTGAACTCAGGACATCATCATGACGTATAAGGGTTTTCGGCCATTTTTCGAAAGAATGAGCACTTGCATATTTGGAACGCATGGAGAGTCGGTGTACGAAGGATACAGAGTAACTTTTGCACACGATGTCCGTTTTCAGCCCATAAGTACTTTTTGGAAATGTAGCGATCGTTTTGGGTTGAACTCACCACTTCGTCGTGGCATATGAGGGATTTCGCCCATTTTTCGAAAGAATTAGCAGTTGCATAATTGGAGCACTTGGATTGTCGGCGTTCGAAGAATTGAGCATAACTATTGAAAACTGCATCCGTTTTGGGCACATAAGTAATTTTCAGAAATGTAACGACCGTTTTGGGTTGAACTCACGACTTCATCGTGACGTACGAGGGATTTCGGCCATTTT
The DNA here is from genome assembly GCF_002742605.1 of Olea europaea var. sylvestris. Taxonomy (NCBI): domain Eukaryota; kingdom Viridiplantae; phylum Streptophyta; class Magnoliopsida; order Lamiales; family Oleaceae; genus Olea; species Olea europaea. The sequence goes on along the minus strand of NW_019263028.1, from coordinate 8,158 downwards.
TCGAAAGAATGAGCACTTACATATTTGGAACGCTAGGAGAGTCGGCATACGAAGAATTACCGTAACTTTTGCACACGGTGTCCGTTTTCGGCCCATAAGTACTTTTTGGAAATGTGGCGATTGTTTTGGATTGAACTCACTACTTCATCGTGACGTATGAGGGATTTCGGCCATTTTTCGAAAAAATGAGCACTTGCATATTTGGAGCCCTCGGATTGTCGGCGTTCGAAGAATTGAGCGTTACTGACGGACACGGTGTCCGTTTTGGGTCCATAAGCACTTTTTTGGAAATGTAACGATTGTTTTGGATTGAACTCAGGACATCATCATGACGTACAAGGGTTTTCGACCATTTTTCGAAAGAATGAGCACCTGCATATTTGGAACGCTTGGAGAGTCGGCGTTCGAAGAATTGACCGTAACTTTTGCACACGATGTCCGTTTTCAGCCCATAAGTACTTTTTGGAAATGTAGCGACCGTTTTGGGTTGAACTCACCACTTCGTCGTGACGTATAAGGGATTTTGGCCATTTTTCGAAAGAATTAACACTTGCATAATTGGAGCTCTTGGATTGTCGGCGTTCGAAGAATTGAGCGCAACTATTGAAAACTGCGTCCGTTTTGGGCACATAAGTACTTTTCAGAAATGTAACGACCATTTTGGGTTTAACTCATGACTTCATCGTGACGTGCGAGGGATTTCGGCCATTTTTGGAAAGAATGAGCACTGCACATTTGGAACGCTTGGAGAGTCGGCATACGAAGAATTGAGCGTAACTTTTGCACACGGTGTCCATTTTCGGCGTATAAGTACTTTTTGAAAATGTAGCGACTGTTTTGGATTGGACTCACTACGTCGTCGTGACGTATGAGAGATTTTGGCCATTTTTTGAAAGAATGAGCACTTGCGTATTCGGAACGCTTGGAGAGTTGATGTACGATGAATTGAGCGTAACTTTTGCACGCGGTGTCTGTTTTCAGCCCATAAGTACTTTTTGGAAATGTAGCGACCGTTTTGGATTAAACTCACTACTTCATCGTGACGCATGAGGGATTTCGGCCATTTTTCGAAAGAATGAGCACTTGCATATTTGGAGCCCTCGGATTGTCGGCGTTCAAAGAATTGACCGTTACCTACGCACACGGTGTCCGTTTTAGGTCCATAAGTACTTTTTGGAAATGTAGCGATCATTTTGGGTTGAACTCACCACTTCATCGTGACGTATGAGGGATTTCGACCATTTTTCGAAAGAATTAGCACTTGCATAATTGGAGCGCTTGGATTGTCGGCGTTCGAAGAATTGAGCGTAACTATCGAAAACTGCGTCCGTTTTGGGCACATAAGTACTTTTCAGAAATGTAATGACCGTTTTGGGTTGAAGTCATGGCTTCATCGTGACGTACGAGGGATTTCAGCCATTTTTCGAAAGAATTAGCACTTGCATATTTGGAACGCTTGGAGAGTCGGCAAACGAAGAATTGAGCGTAACTTTTGCACACGGTGTCCGTTTTCGGCCCATAAGTACTTTATGAAAATGCAGCGACCGTTTTGGATTGAACTCACTACTTCATTGTGACGTATGAGGGATTTCGACCTTTTTTCGGAAGAATGAGCACATGCAAATTTTGGAGCGCTCGAATTGTCGGCGTTCAAAGAATGGAGCGTAACTTTTGCACAAGGTGTCCGTTTTCAGCCCATAAGTACTTTTTGGAAATGTAGCAATCATTTTGGATTGAACTCACTACTTCGTCGTGACGTATAAGGGATTTCGGCCATTTTTTGAAAGAATGAGCACTTGCATATTTGGAGCCCTCGGATTGTCGGCGTTCGAAGAATTGAGCGTTACTTACGCACACGGTGTCCGTTTTGGGTCCATAAGTGCTTTTTGGAAATGTAGCGATCGTTTTGGGTTGAACTCAGGACATCATCATGACGTACAAGGGTTTTCAGCCATTTTTTGAAAGAATGAGCGCTTGCATATTTGGAACGCTTGGAGAGTCGGCGTACGAAGAATGGAGAGTAACTTTTGCACACGATGTCCATTTTCCGCCCATAAGTACTTTTTGGAAATGTAGCGACCGTTTTGGGTTGAACTCACCACTTCGTCGTGACATATGAGGGATTTCGGCCATTTTTCGAAAGAGTTAGCAGTTACATAATTGGAACGCTTGGAGAGTCGGCGTACGAAGAATTGAGCGTAACTTTTGTACGCTGTGTCCGTTTTCAGCCCATAAGTACTTTTTGGAAATGTAGCGACCGTTTTGGATTGAACTCACTTCTTCATCGTGACGTATGAGGGATTTCGGCCGTTTTTCGAAAGAATGAGCACTTTCATATTTGGAGCCCTCGGATTGTCGACGTTCGAAGAATTGAGCGTTACTTACGTACACGGTGTCCATTTTGGGTCCATACGTACTTTTTGGAAATGTAGCGATCGTTTTGGGTTGAACTCACCACTTCATCGTGACGTATGAGGGATTTCGGCCATTTTTCGAAAGAATTAGCACTTGCATAATTGGAGCGCTTGGATTGTCGCAGTTCGAAGAATTGAGCGTAACTATCGAAAACTGCTTTCGTTTTGGGCACATAAGTACTTTTCAGAAATGTAACGACCGTTTTGGGCTGAACTCACGACTTCATCGTGACGTATGAGGGACTTTGGCCATTTTTCGAACGAATGAGCGCTTGCATATTTGGAACGCTTGGAGAGTCGGCAAACGAAGAATTGAGCGTAACTTTTGCACACGGTGTCCGTTTTCGGCCCATAAGTACTTTATGAAAATGCAGCGACCGTTTTGGATTGAACTCACTACTTCATTGTGACGTATGAGGGATTTCGGCCTTTTTTCGGAAGAATGAGCACATGCAAATTTTGGAGCGCTCGAATTGTCGGCGTTCAAAGAATGGAGCGTAACTTTTGCACAAGGTGTCCGTTTTCGGCCCATAAGTACTTTTTGGAAATGTAGCAATCATTTTGGATTGAACTCACTACTTCGTCGTGATGTATAAGGGATTTCGGCCATTTTTTGAAAGAATGAGCACTTGCATATTTGGAGCCCTCGGATTGTCGGCATTCGAAGAATTGAGCGTTACTTACGCACACAGTGTCCGTTTTGGGTCCATAAGTACTTTTTGAAAATGTAGCGATCGTTTTGGATTGAACTCAGGACATTATCATGACGTACAATGGTTTTCGGTCATTTTTTGAAAGAATGAGCACTTGCATATTTGGAACGCTTGGAGAGTCGGCGTACGAAGAATAGAGAGTAACTTTTGCACACCATGTCCGTTTTCAGCCCATAAGTACTTTTTGGAAATGTAGCGATCATTTTGGGTTGAACTCACCACTTCGTCGTGACGTATGAGGGATTTCGGCCATTTTTCGAAAGAATTAACAGTTGCATAACTGGAGCGCTTGGATTGTCGGCGTTCGAAGAATTGAGCATAACTATTGAAAACTGCATCCGTTTTGGGCACATAAGTACTTTTCAGAAATGTAACGACCGTTTTGGGTTGAACTCACGACTTCATCGTGACGTACGAGGGATTTCGACCATTTTTCGAAAGAATGAGCACTTGCATATTTGGAACGCTTGGAGAGTCGGCATACGAAGAATTGAGCGTAACTTTTGCACACGGTGTCCGTTTTAGGCCCATAAGTACTTTTTGGAAATGTGGCGATTGTTTTGGATTGAACTCACAACTTCATCGTGACTTACGAAGGATTTTGGTCATTTTTTGAAAGATTGAGCACTTGCATATTCGGAACGCTTGGAGAGTCGGCGTACGAAGAATTGAGCGTAACTTTTGCACACGGTGTCCGTTTTTAGCCCATAAGTACTTTTTGGAAATGTAGCGACCGTTTTGGATTGAACTCACTACTTCATCGTGACGTATGAGGTATTTCGGCCATTTTTCGAAGGAATGAGCACTTGCATATTTGGAGCCCTCGGATTGTCGGCATTCGAAGAATTGAGCGTTACTTACGCACACGGTGTCCATTTTGGGTCCATAAGTACTTTTTCGGAAATGTAGCGATCGTTTTGGATTGAACTCAGGACATCATCATGACGTACAATGGTTTTCGGCCATTTTTCGAAAGAATGAGCACTTGCATATTTGGAACGCTTGGAGAGTCGGCGTTCGAAGAATTGAGCATAAGTTTTGCACACGATGTCCGTTTTCAGCCCATAAGTACTTTTTGGAAATGTAGCGACCGTTTTGGGTTGAACTCACCACTTCGTCGTGACGTATGAGGGATTTTGGCCATTTTTCGAAAGAATTAACACTTGCATAATTGGAGCTCTTGGATTGTCGGTGTTCGAAGAATTTAGCGTAACTATTGAAAACTGCGTCCGTTTTGGGCACATAAGTACTTTTCAGAAATGTAACGACCGTTTTGGGTTGAACTCATGACTTCATCGTGACGTACGAGGGATTTCGGCCATTTTTGGAAAGAATGAGCACTTGCATATTTGGAACGCTTGGAGAGTCGGCTTACGAAGAATTGAGCGTAACTTTTGAACACGGTGTCCGTTTTCGGCCCATAAGTACTTTTTGAAAATGTAGCGACTGTTTTGGATTGGACTCACTACTTCGTCATGACGTATGAGAGATTTTGGCCATTTTTCGAAAGAATGAGCACTTGTAAATTTTGAACGCTCGAATTGTCGGTGTTCAAAGAATTGAGCGTAACTTTTGCACACGGTGTCCGTTTTCGGCCCATAAGTACTTTTTGGAAATGTAGCGACCGTTTTGGATTGAACTCACTACTTCGTCGTGACGCATGAGGGATTTCGGCCATTTTTCAAAAGAATGAGCACTTGTAAATTTGGAGCGCTTGGATTGTCGGCGTTCAAAGAATTGAGCGTAACTTTTGCACACGGTGTCCATTTTCGGCCCATAAGTACTTTTTGGAAATGTAGCGACCATTTTGGATTGAACTTACAACTTCGTCGTGACGTATGAGGGATTTTGGCCATTTTTCAAAATAATGAGCTCTTGCATATTTGGAGCGCTCGGATTGATGGCGTTCGAAGAATTGAGCGAAACTTTTGCACACGGTGTCCGTTTTCGGCCCATAAGTACTTTTTGGAAATGTAGCGACCGTTTTGGATCGAACTCACGACTTCATCGTGATGTAAGAGGGATTTCGATCATTTTTCAAAAGAATGAGCACTTGCATATTCGGAACGCTTGGAGAGTCGGCGTACGAAGAATTGAGCGTAACTTTTGCACACGGTGTTCGTTTTGATCCCATAAGTACTTTTTGGAAATGTAGCGACCATTTTGAATTGAACTCAAGACATCATCATGACGTATAAGGGTTTTCGGCCATTTTTCGAAAGAATGAGCACTTGCATAATCGGAACGCTTGGGGAGTCGGCGTACGAGGAATTGAGCGTAACTTTCACACATGGTGTCCGTTTTCTGCCCATATGTACTTTTTGGAAATATAGCGACCGTTTTGGGTTGAACTCACCACTTCGTCGTGACGTATGGGGGATTTCAGCCATTTTTCGAAAGAATTAGCAGTTGCATAATTGGAGCGCTTGGATTGTCGGCATTCGAAGAATTGAGCGTAACTATTGAAAATTGCGTCCATTTTGGGCACATAAGTACTTTTCAGAAATGTAACGACCGTTTCGGGTTGAACTCATGACTTCATCGTGACGTACGAGGGATTTCAGCCATTTTTCGAAAGAATGAGCACTTGCATATTTGGAACGCTTGGAGAGTCGGCATACGAAGAATTGAGCGTAACTTTTGCACACGGTGTCCGTTTTCGGCCCATAAGTACTTTTTGACAATGTAGCGACCATTTTGGATGGAACTCACCACTTCATTGTGACGTATGAGGAATTTTGGACATTTTTTGAAAGAATTAGCACTTGCATAATTGGAGCGCTTGGATTGTCGGCGTTCAAAGAATTGAGCGTAACTAATGAAAACTACGTCCGTTTTGGGCACATATGTACTTTTCAGAAATGTAGCGACCGTTTTGGATTGAACTCACGACTTCATCGTGACATACGAGGGATTTCGGCCATTTTTTGAAAGAATGAGCACTTGCATATTTTGAACGCTTGGAGAGTCGGCCTACGAAGAATTGAGCGTAACTTTTGTACACGGTGTCCGTTTTGGGCCCATAAGTACTTTTTGGAAATGTGGCGATTGTTTTGGATTGAACTCACAACTTCATCGTGACGTACGAGGGATTTGGGTCATTTTTAGAAAGAATGAGCACTTGCATATTCGGAACGCTTGGAGAGTCGGCGTACGAAGAATTGAGCGTAACTTTTGCACATGGTGTCCGTTTTCAGCCCATAAGTACTTTTTGGAAATGTAACGACCGTTTTGGATTGAACTCACTACTTCGTCGTGACGTATGAGGGATTTTGGCCATTTTTCGACAGAATGAGCACTTGCATATTTGGAGCCCTCGGATTGTCGGCGTTCTAAGAATTGAGCGTTACTTACCCACACGGTGTCCGTTTTGGGCACATAAGTACTTTTTGGAAATGTAGCGATCGTTTTGGGTTGAACTCAGGACATCATCATGACGTACAAGGGATTTCGGCCATTTTTCAAAAGAATGAGCACTTGCAAATTTGGAGCGCTTGGATTGTCGGCGTTCAAAGAATTGAGCGTAACTTTTGCACACAGTGTCCATTTTCGGCCCATAAGTACTTTTTGGAAATGTAGCGACCATTTTGAATTGAACTCACAACTTCGTCGTGACGTATGAGGGATTTCGGCCATTTTTTGAAATAATGAGCACTTGCATATTTGGAGCGCTCGGATTGACGGCGTTCAAAGAATTGAGCGAAAATTTTGCACACGGTGTCCGTTTTCGGCCCATAAGTACTTTTTGGAAATGTAGCAACCGTTTTGGATTGAACTCATGACTTCATCGTGATGTAAGAGGGATTTCGATCATTTTTCAAAAGAATGAGCACTTGCATATTCGGAACGCTTGGAGAGTCGGCGTACGAAGAATTGAGCGTAACTTTTGCACACGGTGTCCGTTTTGATCCCATAAGTACTTTTTGGAAATGTAGCGACCGTTTTGGATTGAACTCACCACTTCGTCGTGACGTATGAGGGATTTTGGCCATTTATCGAAAGAATGAGCACTTGCATATTTGGAGCACTTGGATTGTCGGCGTTCGAAGGATTGAGCGTAACTATTGAAAATTGCGTCCGTTTTGGGCCCATAAGTCCTTTTCAGAAATGTGGCGACCGTTTTGGATCGAACTCACAACTTCGTCGTGACGTATGAGGGATTTTGGCCATTTTTCGAAAGAATGAGCACTTGCACATTTGGAGCGCTTGGATTGTCGGCGTACGAAGAATTGAGCGTAACTTTTGCACACGATGTCCGTTTTCGGCCAATAAGTACTTTTTGGAAATGTAGCGATCGTTTTGGGTTGAACTCACCACTTCGTCGTGACTTATGAGGGATTTCAGCCATTTCTCGAAAGAATTAGCACTTGCATAATTGGAGCGCTTGGATTGTCGGTGTTCGAAGAATTGAGTGTAACTATTGAAAACTGCGTCCGTTTTGGGCACGTAAGTACTTTTCAGAAATGTAACGACCATTTTGGGTTGAACTAATGACTTCATCGTGACGTACGAGGGATTTCGACCATTTTTCGAAAGAATGGGCACTTGTATATTTGGAACGCTTGGAGAGTCGGCATACGAAGAATTGAGCGTAACTTTTGCACACAGTGTCCGTTTTCGGCCCATAAGTACTTTTTGAAAATGTAGCGACCGTTTTGGATTGAACTCACTACTTTGTCGTGACGTATGAGGGATTTCGCCCATTTTTCAAAAGAATGAGCACTTGCAAATTTTGGAGCGCTCGGATTGTCGGCGTTCAAAGAATTGAGCGTAACTTTTGCACACGGTGTTCGTTCTCGGCCCATAAGTACTTTTTGGAAATATAGCGACCGTTTTGGATTGAACTCACTACTTCGTCGTGACGTATGAGGGATTTTGGCCAATTTTCGACAGAATGAGCACTTGCATATTTGGAGCCCTCGGATTGTCGGCGTTCGAAGAATTGAGTGTTACTTACCCACACGGTGTCCGTTTTGGGCACATAAGTACTTTTTGGAAATGTAGCGATCGTTTTGGATTGAACTCAGGACA